>NC_070648.1:496040-558197 GCF_947347685.1 Pleuronectes platessa | reverse complement strand
CAGATGGTCGAGGTAGAAGAATACGAGAAGAACAAAAGGTTCAACAGACGAGTGGAGAGCATATTAATGAGAGAGATGAATTATGAAAGAGCAGAAACATCTTGATCTCAACGTCTCCTCCATCCCTGCTCATGAGCTCTGTGATGATCTACACAGTAAATTAACACAACGCTGAATATGAATAAATGTCAAACCTCATTTATCACGACTTCAGAAGCTCAACGCTCTCAGCTGACCTCTGTGTCTCTGGTGACCTCTGTGTCTCTGGTGACCTCTGTGTCTCAGGTGACCTCTGTGTCTCAGGTGACCTCTGTGTCTCTGGTGACCTCTGTGTCTCTGGTGACCTCTGTGTCTCAGGTTAATAGGCTAATTTAGAGGATCAGATATTTTACAAACACGTGAGATCACATGTTTCATTTACACACTTTACTTTTTACCGTTATACATCAAAGACTGTAAATAAAGATGGACGACACGTCTCCACCACATGGACACATGTTCTGACCTTGTCCACGTCCTGTCCACTGACATGGAGATGGTTGGGTTCATGACCTGTTGTCCATCTTTACATGAAATAGATGAAGATGTGTTTGTGTCCCTCAGTGAGCTGGACTACCACGATGCTGCCACGGTCAACAGCCGCTGCCAGGGCATCTGTGACCAGTGGGACAACCTGGGGACCCTGACCCAGAAGAGGAGGGACGCCCTGGAGGTAGACCAGCACATATTCATATTCATATTCATAATGTCAGAGATATATTCTGTGTTTAGCACCTTTAACCAAAACTTAATGAGTTTCTAGTTGTTTCAGCAAAACTCATTCAGATGTCAGTTGAACACAAGTGTTGTGTGTGTGTGTGTGTGTGTGTGTGTGTGTGTGTGTAGCGTGTGGAGAAGCTGTGGGAGACCATTGACCAGCTGTATCTGGAGTTTGCCAAGAGGGCGGCGCCATTTAACAACTGGATGGACGGAGCCATGGAGGACCTGCAGGACATGTTCATCGTCCACAGCATCGAGGAGATCCAGGTACACACACACACACACACACACACACACACACAGACACACACAGTAGACGCTCTGCTGAGCAGGAACACATCAACACAAGTGCTTGAACACAAATGAAGGACCCAGATTCTGATGCACAGCTGCACATGAAGGTTCTAGACCATGAAGAAGAAAGTCACATGATGTGAATGGAGAAGCAAACAGGCAGATTCAGAATGTTTTATATATGAAGAGATAAATCCTGAGTTATGATGTGAAAAGACTTTTAAAGTAATAAATGTTCTGGATCCCCCCCCCCCCCCCCCCCCCCCCCACAGAGTCTGATCACCGCTCACGACCAGTTCAAGGCCACCCTGCCCGAGGCCGACAAGGAGCGCATGGCCACCATGGGCATCCACAACGAGATCCTGAAGATCGCCCAGACCTACGGCATCAAGCTGTCCGGAATCAACCCGTACACCAACCTCACCCCCCCGGACATCAGCACTAAGTGGGACACCGTGAGTCGAATCCAACGCACCCCCAACGAGTGGGATTCACAGTCGAGGGGACAGGACATGACTAATGAATAGAGATGATTTAGAATGTTCTTCATAACACTTGTTCATCTGGCTGATGACACAGTGTCGAGGTCAGAACCAAGTTCTACGTGAACCACAGGAGACACGTGATGCTTTCCCAGTTCCTCTGCTCTGGTGTGTGATGACCCTCTTACTGGTCTGCAGGTGAAGCACCTGGTGCCCCTCAGAGACCAAATGCTCCAGGAGGAGGTGACCAGGCAGCAGGCCAACGAGAGGCTGAGGCGCCAGTTCGCTGCCCAGGCCAACATCATCGGGCCCTGGATTCAAACCAACATGGAGGTAGGGCCGAGCAGGAGGCTCCCTCTGATTGGACGAGCTGAAGGAACCTCCACACGACACTTTGCTCTATTTAGAACACGGAGTAGATCAATATTATATTATATTAAAACTCCTCATGACAAAGAAATGGAACTGATCCTTTACAGTTTAACCATGAACTTTATTATCAATAAATAAAACTCCACAATATAGAAACAATAGAAAACACAAATAGATCAAACTTAAATTAAGAAAACGTTTATTCAGGAAAAATACGTTTTCATATCATTTCATAACAATTGAGAATGGAAACCAAACATTACACATCATATTAAAAATAGTATAGTATATAAAATATATGTAATTCAATAATTCAAAGTTGATGATCGTCCACAAAGATCTACAGATAGGACCTCATCTCCTCCTCCTGGTGTTTCCTCCTGCAGGAGATCAGCCACGTGTCCGTGGACATCGCCGGCTCCCTGGAGGAACAGATGAACAGCCTGAAACAGTACGAGCAGAACATCATCAACTACAAGTCCAACATCGACAAGCTGGAGGGCGACCACCAGCTGAGCCAGGAGTCCCTCATCTTCGACAACAAGCACACCAACTACACCATGGAGGTCAGGACCCGGAGTCCACTTCACTTTGCCTCCTCCTCCTGCTCCGTGTCATTTCCTCACTCATCTGTTTTCCCTCCACCAGCACATCCGCGTGGGCTGGGAGCAGCTGCTCACCACCATCGCCAGAACCATCAACGAGGTGGAGAACCAGATCCTGACCCGCGACGCCAAGGGCATCAGCCAGGAGCAGCTCAACGAGTTCAGAGCCTCCTTCAACCACTTCGACCGGGTGAGGCGTTCGCTGGCCGCGGGACAAACCAGTTACACATGAACTCCTCTCCTCATTAGACTGTGGATTTACAGCTCAGAGATCCTGTGAAGCATCAGGACTCATATTGAATCCACACGTTTGTTTTTCCTCTGCAGAAGAGAAACGGGATGATGGACCCAGACGACTTCCGGGCCTGCCTCATCTCCATGGGCTACGATCTGGTGAGTCCCGACATTCTGTTCTAACGAGTCCGATCCCAGTTTGAACTTCACGTGTTCAACTGGAAGACGACGAGTGAAGACCTGTCACTAAAGGATGCTCCCCCCCCCGACAGGGTGAGGTGGAGTTTGCTCGCATCATGACCCTGGTGGACCCCAACAACACGGGCGTGGTGACCTTCCAGGCCTTCATCGACTTCATGACCCGCGAGACCGCCGAGACCGACACCGCGGAGCAGGTCATGGCCTCCTTCAAGATCCTGGCCTCAGACAAGGTGAGAACCACTGGACCCACTGGTTCCATTAACATTAAAGTGTCTGCAGAGTGATATGAACATGTCCCCCCCCCCCCCCTCAGAACTACATCACGGTGGAGGAGCTGCGCAGGGAGCTGCCGCTGGAGCAGGCCGAGTACTGCATCAGCCGCATGACCCGGTACATGGCAGTGGACTGCCCGACCGGCGCCCTGGACTACATCTCCTTCTCCAGTGCCCTCTACGGAGAGAGCGACTTATAAGAACGCCTTCTCTTCACCTCCTCTCATCCCTTCTTCCCAGCTTCCCCCTATTCCTCCTGTTCGGAGAGAGCGATTTGAAACCCTTCCACTGTCTTCATCTGTTCTTATCATCTTTTCCTCTTTAAATCTTAACCTCTACTCCCCCCCCCCCCTGTCTACACTGCTTGAGAGGGTGAGAGTAGAAGTCTCTGCTCAAATCTGGACGGCCCCTCTTCATTGAAACCTTTAGAGCGCCCCCGGAGGCCAGGCACTGCACTGCACTTATGTAGGAGCGTACATAAACCGACTTGTAGACGTCCACAGAAGGTGGTGACGAGGGGAAGAGAAGAACCGTGAGCTGAGCAGAGCCTCCTGCTCTCCGCCCTCTCGCTCTCACCTGACATGTTTTTGTAGAAGGGTAATTAAAGAAGAAAATGTGATGAAAAGCTGGTTGTGCAGTTGGCTTGTTGGTTGTGTATTTGTGCAGATGCATGTTATGTTGAAGTTTAGAAAAGCTGTGAGTCTCAGACTCTTGAATTGTGTAAAACCCGTCGTCAGCAGAGGAGAGTCGGGTGTTCGAGTCCGGGCCACACCGAGGGCGTGAGCTGCAAGTCAGAGTTCTGGTTTTATTACTGTGTGTTCTGGAATAAAAGTACTGAACCCGCGGGTTTGATGCCGTGCAGCTTCTGGTCCTGTTAAATACTTGTTATTGTCAACAGAAACACTGGAGTGCTTTTACTCTGGAACAGGAACAGGAAGTGCTTTGATCCATGATTCTCTTCGTGGGCTCTGAACCGAGCTCGGTGAACCCGGCTCGGTTTAGAACCTGAGAACTGAAGCTCAGCTCTCTGCTCCGGTGTGGCCCGACCACCATCACTCTAATAAAAACATATCTCAAGTGAAACATGAACAGTAGCAGCTATCATCTTTACCCCGGGGATCTCAGGAGCAAACGGAGGATGAATGAGAGAATCTAGAGTCTGAAGCACTGAGTGATAAACGGAGAGAGAGCAAAGCACTGTGGGTAATGAAGATAGAAGGGAGAGGGCCGCGGCTCAGAGGGAAGACGGAAAGACAAACGGTTACGGCCGCAGTGGGACGTCCCACTCCTCTCCGGGGGAGGAGGGGCTTAGAGAGGGGGCGTGGACAGCGGGGCAGACGGCAGGGGCGTCGCGGACTGAAGAATCGAACCTGTACGTGGGACCGTGGCCGACCCGGTCAGCGAGGGGCTCAAGGGTTTAATGACAGGTCGGCCATGTTTGCAGCAGTGCGAGTTCTCCTCATTCGTCTCCGTCCTTCATCCTCCACTCACTGTTCATCACTGACGCCACCAAAACCCACTTTCACACCGTGCCACTCAAAACAACATAACTTGGAATTAAACTTATTATTAAACAGAAGTTTCTTGTGTCGTTATTTTCATTCAAACTTCAGTGAGATTTGTTTCTCTTGATTCTTGAAGCAGCAGCTTGACTAAAGGACGTGGATCAGGAGACGGTTCATCCCCCTGTGGGGCTGCAGGGGGCGCTGCTGCTCACTAACACAAACACATGTGGTTCACTGCTGACTAACGAGTCAGGATCTAAAGACAGGATGTCTGACCTTGACCCCCGACCTCACGGGTCAGGGTCGTCCTCCGGCTCCCAGCAGAGGTGGGAGGGGAAGTCCCGGCCCGTCTCCTGGGCCAAGCGGACCCAGCGCTCCTCGTCCCCCCGGTGCGTCAGGTACCTGCAGCCCATCCTCTGCTCGAACGCCCGGAGGTCGCACCACAGCTGGAAGTCCTGAGGGAGAGAGAGAGGAGGAGGAGGAGCTGATCTCACAGTGTAAATATTGAATAACAATATATTGAATAATGAGTTATTGAAGGTGAGTGACCTGCAGCCAGGGGTGTCCCAGAGCTCTGCCCACACTGAACCTCTGCCTGAGAGACACCCGCAGCAGGTTGTTGATGAGACTCACAGCTGGACAGGGACAGGGACAGGGACAGAGACAGACACAGGGACAGGGACAGAGACAGAGACAGAGACAGAGACAGGGACAGACACAGAGACAGAGACAGAGACAGGGACAGACACGGACAGAGACAGAGACAGAGAAAGGGACAGGGACAGAGACAGAGACAGAGACAGAGACAGAGACAGAGACAGGGACAGACACAGGGACAGAGACAGAGACAGAGAAAGGGACAGGGACAGAGACAGAGACAGAGACAGGGACAGGGACAGAGACAGAGACAGAGACAGAGACAGGGACAGACACAGAGACAGAGACAGACACAGGGACAGAGACAGAGACAGAGACAGAGACAGAGACAGGGACAGAGACAGAGACAGAGACAGAGACAGAGAGAGACTTATTCAACTGCTCAGTGGAGACACATCATGGAAATGTGCTGGAAGAGATCAACAGGTTTTCATGATGCATTCAAGGACATCCAGAGACTCTAACTATCAGGAGACCTCAAACATGAACCATGTAGGATTCATATTTCATATGTCAGAATGTCCCTGAATGCACCAGCAGCTGTTCCAGTGAGGAGGTGGTCACCCTCCAGGGAGATGGAGGCCCAGGGCTGGCGCGGGTACATGAAGGTGGCGTTGGTGATCTGCTGCTTGATGTCCTCGTCCTCGTTGAAGGGGAACGTCCCGCTCAGGCTCACGTACATGATCACGCCCACTGACCACATGTCCAGCGAGCGGTTGTAGCCGCTGCTGCTGATGACCTCGGGCGCCAGGTAGGCCGGCGTGCCCACCACCGTGCGGCGGAAGGACTTCTCGCTGATGATGCGGGCGTAGCCGAAGTCGCACAGCTTCACCTGCGGACCCACAATGGATTCAGGGAGACGCACACACAAGCTGCTGTGAGGAGGGACTGAGTGAAGAGGCCCACCTGGGGGAGGGGCTCGGCCGAGGCCAGGAGGACGTTCTCCGGTTTGAGGTCACAGTGAGCGATGTGCTTGAAGTGCAGGTAACGCAGGGCCTCAAGGATCTGCCGGAGGAAAGGCTCATGAATCAGGAGGAGCAGGAGGAGCAGGAGGAGCAGGAGGAGCAGGAGGAGCAGATCCAACAACACTTGTTAGATTAGTTCATGTTCTCTGGATGAACAGTTTCCTGAGCACCACATTGACCCACTCAGACATCAGCTTCCTCAACCATCTCATCCAGATCTATTCACATCTGAGAAGGTGTCAGGAGACGTCTACCCCCCCCCCCCCCCCCCTCCGAGAAGTGATGACAGGTTCTTCTCTGTCTGGTTCCTTCACACATCAGAAGAGGATCCTGGACTCACCTGCACCACCAGGAAGCGCGTGTTGCGTTCAGGGAGCCGTCCCTTCTCATTGGACAGGATCATCTCCAGCATGTCCCCGTGGAGCTTCTCCATCACCACGAAGACGTACTGGACGGTCTCGAACATCCCCTCCAGCAGAACCACACCGTTGTGCGACAGGTTCTGGTGAAACACACACACATCTTACTCATGTTCGATAAGAAGCAGACACACAAAGAGAGGAGGTCTCCGGACCTGCAGGATGGACACTTCATTCCTCAGCTGCGTCTCCTGTCTGGTGGGAAAACGCGTCTTGTCGATGACCTTGATGGCGACTGGCCGCGCCGACTTCCTGTGAGTTCCTGCAGAGCGACAGACGACATGAGGGTTACTGTTGTCTGGACTCAGGAGCTGAGATGTTCATCCCTGGTGTGGTCATTGTGTAACGACGTGGTCAACCCGTCTCACCTCGGTACACGACTCCAAACTGACCCGAGCCCAGCACCTCGTCTGTGAAGATCTGGTACACGGAGCTGACGTCCTGAAACACGTGAACACACGTGAACACACGCTGACATGTGAACACGTGAACACACGCTGACATGTGAACACACGCTGACATGTGAACACACGCTGACATGTGAACACACGCTGACATGTGAACACACACTGACATGTGAACACGTGACATCAGGAGCTCAGATATCAGAAAACAGCAGGAAACTGGTTCTCACCGTGTTCTGTGAACGTTGATCTGGAAACAGAATCACAGAGAAGCAACATGTTCATAACTTATTTAAAATAAACTCTTTAAAATGTTTAGGAATATTAAAAATGATCTAGTTCCTCTGTTTACAGCTGTTTTTATTCTTTACATGTATTTTGAGTGTTTTCATTATCAGTGACACAACCATCCAGAGGGAGGTGCAGGTTGCTCACCGTGCTCCTCCTCCTCGCCGCCCCCCCCTCCTCCTCCGCTGCTCTCCACGGGCATCAGCCCCTGGTGGATGGCGCTCTCCCACGCCGGCCCCTCCCCCCCGGCCACCACGCAGTACACCAGGGAGGCCGTCACCAGCTCGAAGGAGTGGGCGTGGTCTCCTGGGGGCGTGGGCAGCTGGGCGGGGCCTCGGACCTGCAGCACCTCAGACAGAGGGATCTCCTGCAGGAGGAAGAGGAGGCGGGGCCACACTTTATAATGATGAGGAAAATGTCTCCGCCCTCCAGTCGTTTGGCTCCGCCCACCAGGGCAGTTTCAGTCTCCACACATTAGTTATGTAAATATGAATTTGAATGTGTCTGAATCGGTCTCGTGAGGAAGTTCAGTCCCTCAGTGAAAACCTGTGATTCAGTCTGTCTGTGAGGACGGGCTCTTACTTTGTAGTACTTGGTGCTGCTCTTACTTTGTAGTACTTGGTGATGCTCTTACTTTGTAGTTCTTGGTGATGCTCTTACTTTGTAGTACTTGGTGCTGCTCTTACTTTGTAGTACTTGGTGCTGCTCTTACTTTGTAGTACTTGGTGATGCTCTTACTTTGTAGTACTTGGTGCTGCTCTTACTTTGTAGTACTTGGTGATGCTCTTACTTTGTAGTACTTGGTGCTGCTCTTACTTTGTAGTACTTGGTGATGCTCTTACTTTGTAGTACTTGGTGATGCTCTTACTTTGTAGTACTTGGTGCTGCTCTCACTCGGGTACAGGGTGATGCTCTTACTTTGTAGTACTTGGTGCTGCTCTTACTTTGTAGTACTTGGTGATGCTCTTACTTTGTAGTACTTGGTGCTGCTCTCACTCGGGTACAGGGTGATGCTCTTACTTTGTAGTACTTGGTGATGCTCTTACTTTGTAGTACTTGGTGGTGCTCTCACTCGGGTACAGGGTGATGCTCTTACTTTGTAGTACTTGGTGCTGCTCTTACTTTGTAGTACTTGGTGATGCTCTTACTTTGTAGTACTTGGTGCTGCTCTCACTCGGGTACAGGGTGATGCTCTTACTTTGTAGTACTTGGTGCTGCTCTTACTTTGTAGTACTTGGTGATGCTCTTACTTTGTAGTACTTGGTGCTGCTCTCACTCGGGTACAGGGTGATGCTCTTACTTTGTAGTACTTGGTGATGCTCTTACTTTGTAGTACTTGGTGCTGCTCTCACTCGGGTACAGGGTGATGCTCTTCCAGTCCAGGATCCAGTAATGACGTTTCCTCTGGAAGAAGAAACAAAACAGATTATTAGTAAAGTTATCATTATTATAATATTACAAAATAACATCTGTGTTTCTTACCATTGTGTCTGTGCTGGTGTGGTGCAGCAGCCAGCCCTCCCTCAGCACCCCCCCGCCTCTCGTCTTACTGTGATGCACCGATTGGACGAGACGCATCAGAGGGATGTTGCTGCTGAAGCACGGACTGATGGAGACACAGGAAGTGAGTCAGAGCCTCCAGGGGGCAGTGTGTCCAAACTGCTCAACTACAGTGTGTGTGTGTGTGTGTCGCTCCCAACAGCTGCGACCTCATGACATCATCACCAGTGTCACCTTTCAGATGTGATGACATCATCAGAATAAAGTAGCAGTGCTCTGACCTCATTGGTTCTCGCTCCACCTCCTTGGTGTCGGTGGGGGCGTCGCCGTCAGAGGACATGTCGTCATCAGAGAGGTGTGGCGTGGTGATGACCTCATCGTCCTCTGGGTCGGGTTCCCTGCTGTGACCAGCTGCTGTGGATTCTGGGAAAAAAGAAATCCCATCACGAGGCCTGTGACTAATCATCAGAACCTTTTCAGAAGAACCCGGACCCGACAGAGCGCCGGGTCCAGAACGCTGACTGAGAGAACCCCCCCCCCTCCCCCCCCCCGGTGAGGCGGCTCACCTTCCCCGTTGACCCGGCTCCTCTCGCCCGGACAGGCCCGGGGCACCAGAGGCTCACAGCGCCGGTGGCAGTTGAACCTGCAGTCTGAGAGAAGAGGGGATGGGTTCAGGTGGAGTCTCTTATGGGAGTGGACCTGGTGGTTCTGGTCTCATGGTGGTGCTGGTCTCACCGGAGCACTGCAGCCCCTGTCTGAACAGGCCTCGGAGCAGCCGCTGGCAGCACTGGCACACGGTGGGTTTGGTGTAGCTGTGGATGTGGAAGGTGTGAGGCACCTGAGCCCTGTCCCCCCCGCCCACCCCCAGCCACACGGGGGGCTCGGCCCAGGACGGAGGCCTGGACGAGGGCCTGCTGGTGCTGATCTGGAGGGGGGGGGGGGGGGGATCATCAGACACTCCACCAGTTGACGTCAGAATCAGACAAACAGAGCCGTCCTCTTACCTCCTCCAGGCTGCCCCCGGCCTGGTTGGAGAGGGAGTGGGTCCGGGGCCGTCGGGGGGGGAACAGGGACAGGCTGGTGCTGACCGGACGCCGGGCCCGGCTGCAGTTGTTCGGCAACAGGAAGGCACAGCGCTTGTGGAAGTCCAGCCCACAGCCTGAGGAGAGGAGGAGGGGCTGGTGAGAACCGGTGACAGGAAGTGAACCTGATGGACGAACGGGGGGGGGGGGGGGGGGGGGGGGGCCTTACCGTCACATCTCAGGCCCTGACGCACCAGGCCCCACAGCATCTCCCCACAGTGGTGACAGAAGGTGGGGCTCCGGTACGACTGCACCACCAGGGAGTGGGGGCGGATCCTCATCTCAGTCACAGAGGCTGACCCTGGGTCAGATCACAGAGACACAGGGTCAGCAGGTCTGAATATGAACATTGATATCAGCAGATATGAGACAGTGATAAAGTTCTGTGAGGAGGTCAGATGATACGCGCCCCCCCCCCCCCGGGTCGGTTGACCTCTGACCTGCGATCACGACCTCGATCAGGTCTCCGTCCTGCAGCTCGTCCTGATTGGTCAGACGCTGCAGCAGCTGCTCCGAGTCGGGCTGATGTCTGAACAGCAGAATCTTCTCCCCCCCGCCCACCACACTGCAGTCTGGAGCCTGACACACAGACACACACACACACACACACACAGAGACACACAGACAGAGACACACACAGAGACACACAGACAGAGAGAGACAGACACACACACAGAGAGACACACACACACACATACACACACACACAGAGACACACACACACACACAGAGACACACACACAGAGAGAGACACACACACACACACACACACACACACACACACACAGAAACACAGAGAGAGAGACACACACACACACAGAGACACACACACACACACACACAGACACACACACACAGAGACACACACACACACATACAGAGACACACACAGAGACACACAGACACAGAGAGACAGACACACACACAGAGAGAGACACACACACACACACAGAGACACACACACACACAGAGACACACACACACACACAGAGACACACAGACAGAGAGAGACAGACACACACACACAGAGAGAGACACACACACAAACAGAGAGACACACACACAAAGAGACACACAGATAGAGACACAGAGACACACACACAGAGACACACACACAGAGAGACACACACACACACACACACACACACACACACACACAGAAACACAGAGAGAGAGACACAGACAAACACACATACAGAGACACACACACAGAGAGAGAGACACACAACTTTGATCAACCATGAACGAGCTCTGCACAGCAGTTACACAAAGTCATGAAGTTGTAGGTTTGAATCCCGGCAGGACAATGAGGGGAAAGCAGCTGAGGAAGAAGAAGAGCAGATTCATCATGTGACGAGGTGAGATAGACCTCCACTGTTCTCTCCATCACGGAGGTGAGATAGACCTCCACTGTTCTCTCCATCATGGAGGTGAGATAGACCTCCACTGTTCTCTCCATCATGGAGGTGAGATAGACCTCCACTGGTCTCTCCATCACGGAGGTTTAATGAAACGTCACCAGGGCTTCTGAGATGTTTCTAATCTTTCACATCAGGCCTCAGTTTGTTGGAGACGTGTGTGACAGAGCTGCTCTCATGTGTGAGGTGAGTGTACAGTGAACACACACACACACACACACACACACACACAGAGAAACCACACTCCTCACAGCGCTGACCTGGAAACAGCAGCAGATGGAACCTGCCTGAGAAGCGGAGGACGACAGGAGGCTGTGGTCGGAAACTTGAGATGTCAGAGTCGACCACGCGGTGAAGAGGCAGCGTGAGACCAGCTCCACTCAGAGGAACATCTGGTCTCCAGCTCCAACCACCACCACACTCCACTGAGAACCAGAAGCTCTCCTGTTATCACCCCAGTCAAACTATTATAATATCATAGACACATTATAGATCTAATATTAGACACAGATCCTTGTAACCATCAGGACCAGGACCTGGAGCAGTCGAGGTCCAGATACAAACCATCAAACAGCTTCACTCACTGAATTTAACTCAACTTCATGTGAAAGTTCAAACATCTCATGAAGGACAGTTCTGTGTCACATGGTCCCTGAGCTGCAGCTGAGACCTGAGGCCTCTGTGAACCAGTGACCTTACCTTCCTCTCGATGACCTCTGCAGCCAGTCTCCTCGCATGGCGGTAGCTCAGGTTCCCGGCCGGGACTCGAACCACCTCCCTGAACAGGCCCAGCTGGAACTGGACCAGAGCCGCGGCACTGGAGGACGTCCCTGTGGACATGGAGACGCAGCCTGCAGAGGACACGTTTCACAGACGTCAAGGGGACGGCTCATATGAGAGATTCAGTTTGAAGTCTCTGTGAACTGGTTCTTCAGAAGATGCAGGAAACCTTCACTGAACTGGTGTTACTGGTTTCCAGCCCTGTTTGTTACTGCAGCAGCTGAAGACATGAAACTGTCATATCCATAGATTCAGATTGATATTCAACACACTCATCATCAGTCCTCTACACAAACCTGAACTCTATCATCAAACCTCTGGGAGATCTTCACATCTCATGATATTAAAGAAGGTGATAAATATCTTAATCTGCCACTTTGTCTTTATTCTGAGCCAGAATTTTATTTATAAATTTGTCCTTGACCCATCGCTCCACCTGTAACTAACTGGTTTATACAGGTTCAACCATCTCACAGGTTCTCAGAGCAGAAGGAGTGAGATGGTTTGTCCCACAGCAGAAGACGTGACCTCCTCGTCCAGCGTCTTAGTCACAGAATTAAAAGTGTGTTACAACTTTGTCTCTTGTTGTAAATGTCAAACCACAACAACACATACATTCTATTCAGGATATCACTAAACCTCAGTAAAATAACATTTAATCACACTTGATGTGAGAGACCTTACTTTCTAATCCCAGTTCACCCAGTTCACCCAGCTCCGATCTGTCAGTGGTTTGATCTCAGTCGCTCGCTGGGTCGAGTCCGTGCAGCAGCGATGAGGCGTCTGGTTTCCTCTGTGTGACACAGGAAGCTACAGACACACACACAGACTCACACACACACACGTCTGTGACAGAGCAGCTTATGATTCACACACCTAGGGATGACAACTCACTGTCACTCACACACACGCACACACAGACAGACACACACACTTTTCATTTGTGAGGATGAAAATGTAAAAGACAAAGAATCCATGTGAAAAGTTAAATTTATTTATTGAACCTTTTGGTGAGTCACCCGTTCGGCCCCCTGCACATCCTCAGTGATCCAGCTGCTGCCCCCCCCCCCCCCTCTCCTCCTGCAGCTGATTGAAGATAAATATTGAGACATTTACAAGTGACAGATTAATACCCAGAAGGATTTCATATTATTACTGTGATTTATTATTATTAGACATCTTCAACTACAAATTAGTGTTCCAACTTTTTTTAATACACAATTACACGGTGTAGAGATTGTGTGTTTGTGTGTGTGATTAAAGTAAATTCCCACAACTCTAACGTGTGTGAATGTGACGCACAGTGAACACACATATAAAAGTAACACACATGTAGTTCTGTACATTATTTGCTGCCAACGACACTTGAAGCACTTTTCCTCCGTAACACAACTGCTCCTCATCACACAATCTACACAATCACAGGCTGATACGACAACGTGCACTTTGATGAGACTCAGCTATGTGATGTCATCAGTCATGTGATTTCACAGAGCGATGTGGTTTGATGCGGCGCGCGGCGAAGGCGTGGACGCACCGACGTGGACTGAACACCGGCATCGAACCACCGGCTCCTCTTTGGAGATGTTCACTTTGTGTTAACATCCTTGTTTGAGGATGACAGCTGAGTCTCCACTTCATTGATCAGAGGACGTGTACATTCCCTGGACCGTCTCTGTCCCACATGAAGTTTAACATTCACATGATCAGTTCTCAGGACCTTCAAAGTAAAAGCACACGACTCAAACACAAGCGGAAACAGGAAGTCTCGGTCACCAGCGTTCGATTCTCATCGATAACCCGTCTACGTGAAACACCGAGGATCGTTTTGTACAAAATGAAAATTATACAACAACAATAAACAAAGGGGAAAACACAAAGAATCTCATGGAAGAAAGTAAACATCCTGATGATTGTAAACAAACTGTCATTCACCTCCTTGTTCATCAGTGGGAGAAGAAGACATGATTATGTTTGATTCATCTTCTCGTCCATGATAGGTAGTTTTTATAGGAGCTTAAAAGTGACCAAACTTTGAAACTACATTCAGATGAACTTTGAGTTAACGAGAAGAAGCAGCTCGGCCTGAAGCTGATTCGCTCACTTAGGAAAAGAAAGAATCGGCTTCTTATGGAAATGTGAGCAAACTACAGTAAAATCATTCTGGATGTTTCTTTTGGTCATCGTGTTTAAAGGAGAAGGTTTTTCCAGGATCACCAACCCGAGCTTTAAGTCATAAACATGGAGTTTGTTGGTTTGTCAGCTTTGGACAGAGATGGTTCAGAGCTCAAGGACTTGGAGCTCTGTCATTTTACTAACTGCATGAATGTGCTCGGGACCAGTCTCCTCGAGGATCCAGTGGAAAGGACCAGTTTGCTCCGGAGGTTCCAAGATGGCTGCTCAGTTTACAGTAAGAGGCTCAAAGTGCTTCACCAGCTGAGACCTCGATGGAGCAGAAGCTTAGACTCCAGTGAGGTAACACATTAATCAGTTTGGAACCTTTTCATTCTACTCTGACTCCTCCTTCTCTTCCCTCGTCACATCAGGGTTTTTCTAAACTCTAACTCAAAGTGTAAACAAAAAGAAAGATGCACTATATACAAAGAACAAAATATCAAATAATTTAAAACTGTATATGCATAAAAAAAACAAGGCAGAAAGTGAGGTTTAAATGATGAGCGCTGTTTTCTAACGAACATTCTTTTCTCTTTCGTACAGAACAAATCTAATCGAACCTTTTCACCGGCTGTATCCGATGTGTAGCCTCAGTGAATATTTCATGCTACTAGTGAAATATACAGATCTGAACTCAACTGAAACTGGGTTAGCTGTTAGCCTAGCTACGGCTAAATGTCTGCACGCGCGTCGATGAGGAATCGAACTCGTGTCGTTGTGGACACGATGTTTTGCTACAGCGCCTCGAGTCCGAGGACACGCAGCGTTCAGGTGCAGCCACTAAGCAGCATGCTCATAAATGTGTATCTAAATATTCTCTGATTTGTACAGTGACGCAGCAGAGTTGTGTCTTCGTGATGTTCAGGGGCTGGAAGCTTTAGGTGCGTTTGATTTGATCGACCCGAGCTGCAGACAGCCTCTCCTGCCGGGCGCTCTGCTGCGTCCCACCCCCGCCGCTGTCCTAGCCAATCAGGGAGCTGCGTCTGGACAGGTCCACGTTGCTGGCGCTGAGCCCCCTGCAGTCCGACAGTCCGGAGGAGGCGTCCTGAAAACAGTCCTGTACATGTGAGTCACACTGCAGGGACATACAGTCTGAATACAGTAGAGTTCATATGTTCAGATGGACCTGGGATCAGATCCCGAGCTGCCATGGGCTCCTACCTGTGTGGTCTCCTCTGTGCTCTTGTTGAGGAAGTTGAGGGAACTCGCTCTCTTCATCCTGAGCAGGAAAACAAAACAACTCAGACCAGGAGCTTCACTCAGATCAGTGCACGAGAAACACAAAGGAGCTTCACCTCTGACATATAAGCTTCTTAGATATGAATGACTTTTGCTTTTTGTTTTCTCTTGTTCACTACGTTCACTTGTTTCTTCTGGAGCTTTCAGCCTCATCTAGTGACCTTCATCATGAAGGATCCACAGAAGAGGACTCACCCTTTATCTTTATTTGTCTTTGTTGGACCAGAGGAGTAAATTCATCAGGTGACTTGTGGGAATTAAAATATAATAATGACTAGAATGACTTGGAGCCTGCTCCAGAGGACCAGGTCCTGTTCTGTGATCTCACCCTGGGTTCCGAGGCTCCTGGGGGCCGCTGCCCTGCAGCTTCTTCACCAGCATCTCACTGCTCCTCCTCAGGGCTTCACGGATCTTCCCGAAGGAGCCGCTGCGGCGCAGAGAGCCGTTCCCGTCCTGAGGGACAGGGACACATTCTACTGAGGACGCTCAACAGGAGGACTGTGGTCAGAGAGCAGAGGAACTATGTGAACTCACCCCGTTCCACTCGGCAGAGTCATCGCCCTCGCCCTCCCCCCCCCGGCCCCCGGGCCCGCTGACTCCCTCCCTGCTGAGTCGCCGGTCCCCGGTTCCTCCGTCCTTCAGCAGCTCCACCACTTTGCTCTGGTTAATGGCGTCGATGCCCTGAGGACACAAAGGGAGAGAAGCCGTCAGCTTCATGTCGGCTCTTCTATTCACTTGTTCATGTGCTTCATGAATCACGGCTGTCAGGTCTCCAGCTGATCCGGCGTCAGCTCCGGTCACTAATCTAACAGCCGTAACTCAGCCGCTCCAGGGATGTGAACCTGTTTGCGGGACTTGCTGGCGACCTCCTCCAGAGTCTCTGCTGCTTCCAGCTTCCCCTGGCGGCGGTACAGAGCTCCCAGGCTCTTCAGGGTGGTGTTCACCGTGGGGCTGGAACACAAACAGGTTCAAGTCCTCAGTGAAGGTACTTGGATTATTGTTATGAATAAGAAGGTTTTTAAGAAGTTAAACCGGTACTCTCCCCCCCCCCCCCCCCTCCCTCCCTCCCCTCTGGACTCACCTGTCCACCTTGCAGGCCTTGTACCAGCTCCCGTACTCCACATACGGACCTGAGTCCTTGCGTTTCCCCTGAGAGACAAAGGGAGACAGAAGACAATGAGAGGAACCAATGAAACGTGGGCCTGCTGTCAGCTGCTCTCCACTCATTTCACCGTCCAGACCATAGCTCCCAGCAGGCCGTAGCTAATGGAACCAGTAGAAAGGTCGAGCTGAATGACTGACCTTGCTCTCCTCTCTCTCCTCTGCGTGCATCCAGATGGGCTTGTTGTCATCTGCAGAGTAACACACAAAGTCACACAAGGTTGTTGAACATGAACACAACTGAGTGTGGATATCAGGTGCAGCAGAAACCAGTCCAAGGAACTGGCCACTGAAAACCAGTATCCCTGACCTAACCTACATTTCAGAGTGAAACCTCTGTGACCACGTGATGTCATGTGACCACGTGATGTCATGTGACCACGTGAAGTCATGTGACCACGTGATGTCATGTGACCACGTGATGTCATGTGACCACGTGAAGTCATGTGACCACGTGAAGTCATGTGACCACGTGAAGTCATGTGACCACGTGATGTCATGTGACCACGTGATGTCATATGAGCATGTGATGTCATAGGAGCACGTGATGTCATGTGCCCGGTGCCATCTCCTCCTGGTGCTTGGTCATGTGACACGTGAGGGTTTGATTGGCTCAGCGGCATCAGGAAGGAGAACATCAGCATTAAAGCTGCTTCACATGCTTCAGTGGAACCAAGTAATCCCCTGAGCTACTGGTGGAGCTGGGGGGGGGGGGGGGGCTGAAGCTGAACTGAGATCAGTTAAAAACACTCTGAAGTTATTAACAACCAGAGTTTATCTCAATATTCAGCAGGAAACTGTGAAAACATGAAGGATTCTGAACAGTTTGGTGATTTGTTCCAGCTGCAGCTCTTCTAGTTCAGGGAGCAGAGGATCATGGGTAATATCCAGATGGACTGGAGCTGTAACAGGACCAGGATGATTGACAGCTGGACTCACTGTTGACGGATCCAAACTCCTTCTCGTGAGCCCGGGTCAGGATCTCCTTGTACAGAGCCTCGGCCTCTTTGAACTTCCCCTGCTTCAGGTAGCACGTGGCCTGAGGAGCACAACACAAGGTCACGTGGACTGAACCCAGGTCAAAGGTCACATCTGAATGAAAGGATCACAGTGAGCCTCACCAGGTTGTTCTTGGTCTTGGCCACGTTGGGGTCGTCGGCTCCCAGCTTGGACTCGTAGATCTCCAGGGCCCGTCGGTAGTAGTACTCCACCTCGTCGTACTTGCTCTGGTTCTGACACAGCAGAGCCAGGTTGTTCAGCTGCTTGGCCACGTCCGGGTGGTACTTCCCCAGAACCTGCACACAGCACCAGGACACAGCTCGGGTCACAGTCACACAGCTCTATCAAGATGGTGTTATTATAAACTACCCACTTCCACTCAATGAAAACACACTGTTTCATAACAAGATAAACAAGGACAGAGGAAAACACACATTTAAAACAAACTCAGCCTCAGTTACTTCATATCTGATCATATACATCATAAACATCTTGATAATATAACATCAAGAAGCCTCGTGGTTCATCCTTCACTCACTGGAACACTCTCACTACTCAGAGTCTGAAGTTTTACATCTTGTCATAGAAAAGAAAAACAAGAACAAACTCCAACAAGCTTTAAATAAAAAGTTTGTTCTCTGGTAGTTTGTCTTTTTCATGTACAAATAATAACACAACTCAAGTACTCATGCACTTGAACTACTGGACATTTGTGTTTTTCCTCCCAGATCTGAGAACAACATCTACTTTCAGCTGTGTTTTGTATCGTGGGACAGATTGTGTAACATCATTGTGTGTCTCTGTGCGTGTGTTGTTGGTGCTGCACCTTCTCTCGGATCTCCAGGGCCCTCTTGCAGAGCGGCTCCGCCTCCTTGTACTTGCCCCTCTTCCCGTAGAGCACAGCCAGGTTGTTGAGCGTGGCGGCCACCGCGGGGTGATCCTTCCCCAGCGTCTTCTCCCTGATGGCCAGGGCGTCGTTCAGGAGGTGAGCCGCCTCCTTGTACTTGTTCTGGTCTCTGGAGGACAGAGGACAGAGGACAGAGGACAGAGGAGGCCAGTGAATCACTCTGCTCCCTCACCAGTACGTGGAGCTCCTCCTCCTCCCGGACCCTCACCTGTACACCAGGGCCAGGATGTTCAGCATGGTGGCCACGTCGGGGTGGTCCCGTCCAGACGTCTTCTCCAGGTCCTCCAGGGCCTGTTTGCACAGCGGCACGGCCACCTCGTACCGGCCCTGGGACGCGTACTGGATCACCAGGTTGTGCAGCGTCCTGAGGCGCGCTGGGATCTCGTAGCCCCCCTGCTGGGCGGCCACCTCCCCACTGGGCTGAGCTGGTGGACAGGCGGGGGGGGGGGGGCACAGGGTCAGTCAGTGAGGTGTCCTTTGAGCTTCGACAAATAACTGACTCAACTTATCAATAATCAAAACATTATGAAACACATGAACTAGATATGAAGACAACAAAGTGTTTTAATGCTGCTTCACAGAGAGGCTAGAACTGTAGACGTAGAACTGGTATAGATATAGAGATGGTAGAACCCCCCCCCCGATGTCATACCTGGTCCTTGGTCATCGTCGTTGGGGAACAAGTCGTCCAAACTGTCCTTGGACGTGTCCCCTCCTCCGCTCCCCCCCCCTCCCCCCGAGCCCTGGCTCTTCTCCTCGGACGGCGACACGTCCTCGTCGAACTTCTTGATCTGGTTCATGAACTCCAGGTGCTTCTTCTCCTCCTCCAGCTGGGCCACGCTCTGCTCGCTGCGCTGCAGCTTGTGCTGGGTGCCGGCCAGTTCGTCCCTCAGCCACTGGTTCTCCTGGCAGAGCCGCCGCACCTGGGCGCGCAGCTTCTGCTTCTCCGACTCCACGGCGCTCAGGTGGCTGGACAGGGCCACGATCACCTGGACACATCAGAACATCTCAACCACTTCCCATTTGAGGGTTACCAGGTGAGTGGGGGGGGAGGCAGGACGAGGAGCGAGGTCTCTCACCTGAGCTTCTCCCAGGCCGAGCTCGATGGCCTCCAGGCTCTTGCGGAGCAGGCCGGACTTCTCCTGGGCCACGGGGGGGGTGGTGCAGTCCAGCAGTGAGTTGAGCAGCTGGGCGTGCTCCCCCCTCAGGGTCTCCAGGCCCTGCATCACGGCCTTGGTGTTCAGGACGATCTCATCCTGGCTCAGGCGCTCCAGGGCTTCTTCTCGTGGATACACCATGGTGGACATTGCCTGGTTTCAGACACGCTGAGAGGACGGGGGGGGGGGGGGGGGGGACAACAACCACAGGGCATTTGTTAAAGACCTGGTTTGACCTTCTCCTTATTTACATATGAGGCCGTCAATGCTACCACATCCTAAATCTGTCTTCAGGTCAGCTGGAGGTGGAGGAGAACCAATGAGGAGGTTTGAGAGAAGGAGAACAGAAGTAAAGAGATACCCAGAGAGAGTGTATGTATAAGTATATACATATATATATATGTATGTATATATATATATATATATGTGTGTATATGTATATATATATGTGTGTATATGTAGTTAACCCCCCTGAGTCACTACACAGGAGTCAAGCAGCAGCTGCAGGTGAAGACAAAGAGACGCTGTCCCTCCACAGATCTGCTGCTGAAGGTTTGAGATCAGTCCCCTGGAAGCTCCTCCTCCTCTGATCTGATGAGTCATGGTTCAGATCCATCATGTGTTTGAACTATATCAACGTGCATCATGACTGACCGTAGATCAGTGTGGACTCTTTTAGGTTTTTACTGGTGTGACTGGAAAGTCGTGACTTTGATACTGGAGGCACCTCCTCCTCTCCTCCCCCCTCCCATCCACCACTCCGCTCCTCTCCTCACTCCCTCCTCCCTCACCCATCCTCCTCTCCTCTCCTCCCCCCTCCCATCCTACTCTCCTGTCCTCTCCTCCCTCCCTCCCTCATCCTCCCTCCTCTCCTCCCCCCCCCCATACACTTGGCTGCAATGCACCAATATCCTCTGAAGTCCCAGACGCAGAGAAGGAAACAGTGAAATGTTTAACACCATCTTCCACCTGGGGGGGGGGGAGAGCTGGATCCAATAACACACGTTAATGAGTGTGGACGCGTTTGAATCCGGTTCCCGCATGTGAACGCTTTGTGAACAGGCCCCGTTACACAATACACATTATAAACACACACACGGACACACGTGTACACGCAACTGCGGGAGTGGTGAACTCGATAGAACGTTAACCGGACGTGTCCTCGGTGGAGACACACGAGACGGATCTGGGGTCGGTGGATCTGACAGCTCGCTACGAAGACAAACCGGTGAATCAGCGTCACACCGTTTTACAACGAGTCCTTTTCAAAGTACGCGACCGTGAACTCGTGCTCGTGTCGTGCGCGAGAGGGATCCTGCTCAGTTTACCTTCATGAGACGAGGAGGACACGTTCCGTCCCTAGGTTCCGTCCCGGGGACAAAGCAGGACAGTGTTGTGATGCTCCGGCGGCCGCGCGCTAACGGGACACCAACTGCTTCCGGGGGGGCCTTCAGAGTAAGAGGATGTGGAGATGCAGAGGATGTGGATCCGGAACACGAGAGAAGTTTGTTAAAGCTCTGACACTGTGTGTTAAAAGGTTTCATCCACTTTATACATTTTAAACTGCTCTTACTCCTAAAACCACCTCTCACGTTCATATAAGTGAAGTAGATGTGGAAGATGTTCGAGTTCTGTCAAAGGTTCGTGAACTTTAACTCACGTTGAGTCGTTTTCTTGTTTATTTCATAACTTGTGATCATATTTATAGAGAAACCCCATCAAGTTAAATTATGAATCACAGGGTTAGAAGTTTGAATTAGAACGCTTTACTTTGAAGGGGACTCAGAACACGGAAGTGGTTCCAACTGTTCCCGATACCTTCATGTCCCCCTCCGCAGAGGAACCAGAATCACCACAACACCTCTGCTAAATCTAATGAGATTATAGATCCCGGGGGGGTGCTAACAGCTGCGTTAGCTAGATGCTAACCGTCAATTAGCCACAGTGTCACTGCACAACGAAGGATCATCAACCAGTGAGAAACCAGTGAGTGACCAGTGAGTGACCAGTGAGTAACCAGTAGATGTGTTTAAATGTGACAGGAGGAAAATGGCTGTTCTCCCAGATACCCTAACTAACCAAAGACGAAACGAAGTGTCAAGATGATTCACGTCCGCCAAATACCGGAAGTGCTGTAGTTCAGTAAAGCTCAGGTAGGTTCGTTGGAGCCCCGCCTCCTCCATGTTGGGGGACGGGATGTGAACCATCACAGGTAGTTTCTCATCCCACTGGTGTTTGATTCTTATTGTTCTGGTTATTTGTTGCTTTATAAACATGTGACATCATGATTGACAGCTGAGACTGACTTTGATTCTATATGTGTATCCTGTCTCCTTCCTCCAATCAGCGGAGAGGGGGGGCCGTGGAGACGCTTCGTCCATCTTGATAAACAGTCTGTGAATCCTTCAAACCTTCAAACATGTAAATATCTAATATTTAATAAAGAAACAGACACAGAAATACAAATCAGGAATATCTTTATTTAAAAAAACAAATGAAACAATGAACACTTTTCATCTCACATCGGTTTGATTGACAAACGTAATCATGAAAATGCCGAACTACAAAACATGTGAATCAAGCAGAAGAGAGTAGAATACAATATAACAAGTACCATCTGATATGTACACACATTACACTTTGTTTCATATACTTATTGTTCGAGGCAAAAGAAGCTGAAGAAACATGACATGTGCAAAAATACTGTCCACACGCTCCGGACGCTCTCGTGAGGACAGGTTGACAAAGCTGCGAGGGGACGGGGACAACGTGAGGTCACAGCTCGTGGACGCCCAGACGGAGACGAGGACTCGACACAGGGACACGTCTCTGAGGACGGTGGTGAGAGGAGACTGATCACTGACAAGAGGTCAACACACCAACATGGTCTCCAACCACATCACCACACACGGGTCCACACAGGTACACACAGTGAGAGACACGGGGACAATTCAAGATACACAACAACCAGCGTCCTCAAAGGGAAACCAGGACTTTTGTTTTGAAATCAGTTTGTCAAACTTTAAAATTGTGGTACCCTTTCAAAATAAAGCATATTTAAAAAAACATAAGTTGCCACTATGACTCATTAAGACACCATTGACTGTTAATAAAGACGCACGACGTGATGAAGCCACTCTTGATCACCACCTAGTGGCTGGCTGCAGTATATGTCATAAACACCCCCTCCTCCATGTTAGCAGATGGGACATGGACAAACGTCTACCATCTATATTTATTTTATTGTGACAAGGACGAGGATCTAAGGATTCACCTCAGGTCGCTGGAAGTGAGACTGATGAAAACCTGACAACACAAAAGGTTGTTCCCATTCATGTGTTAAAACAGATTTTAAACATTTATTTACAGGAAGAAATTAGTCTTTAGTGGCAAATTATGAATGTTTTATAATTATCGGATATTTCAGTGGTACCACAATAACCCAATCCCAGTTTGGGCCTCTGCTCTGAGGCACTGGAGCAGGAAGTCCAATCTGAGGTGGACGTCCATTAGAGTCAATTCACAATAAATTCAATTTAACACAGAACTTTAACTATTGGTGCCTGAAAACCAGTGGTTCACAAAGATGCAGATAAACTGAATCCAATACATTCAAATATCTGATACTTAAAGATGATCATGAGTGATCTGCTGACGTCACTGACACTGAACCAATCACACGGGAGAAGAAACAGATCCATCATCACACAGGAAACACATTTCATCAACACTATTCAAAACATATGTTGCTAATACTTCACTGGAGGTGACGCACAAGTTTTTATATAAACATCAAGAATCCACATTTCAATCAATCATTTCATCTCAATCTTCTTTTTGTCAAAATGTTTGTGTGTTGTTTTGGAACGAGATCTGTTCACCTACAAAGTCAACAACACCCCGATCTAACACACACACACACACACACACATAGTACTGTACACACACTATTCACCTCACAACATCCCACAGAAGCATGAAGCACACCTGTAACAAAATAACCCAATCACGTGTTTATTTAATGAACCATCCAGCAGGTTCTCAGTTCCCAGTAGGAGACTTTGTGCTTTGTTGCGGGCGATCAACTCCCGTTCTTGTCGTGTGGATACTGGTGAAATGAGAAGGTCTGAGATGTTCTGCTCAGGTTCCTCACTGGAAGTCAGGTTGTTCCAGCAGCAGGTCGAGTGTGAGTCGTGGTTCCACTCGGGGAAGAACCGTGCGGATCCAGGAAGCTGTCGTCACTTCCTTCAGGATTGTGTGATTGTAACCCTCTGATTTCTCAGATAAGAATTCTTGGATCTTGAAGAACATCAGGCGTATTAACAGGCCTGATAGGTGGAGCTCCACTGAGAGACACTCTGGTGACTGTAGGACGTTCAGAGACACTGTCCTCACTGTCCACTGCTGCAGCTCCTCTGCTCAGCCTCTGTCTCAAACACTTAGCTCCTGTCTCTTTAAGACCCGCCCCCCCTCCTGATGAAGCCCCCTCCCATAGGCTGTCTCCTCTAAATACGCGTTTTGCTGCCTCAGTTTCCTGTTGCGTACGGGGGGGGCGGGCAAGAAGACGATAAAGGAACTCTTCACAATAAAAGCACACCAGGGTCACATGACAGCGTGAACAGGGAAAGTTCAACTATTTTTCACGAGAGCTCAATAATAGAAAAGACACTTGAATCTGGTTCAGTGTGGTCGTGTTAGTGAAGGGACATTTGGCAGGAGACGTTTTACTGACTGATATTATTACAGAAGAAAGGTTTAAAGTGTGACATGGAAGCCCTTGAATCAGAAAGACGTCGGGGGGGCTTCTCTGAAGGGCGATGACGATGTCACATGCCGGCCTGCTATTGGCTGCTTTCAGTGAGGAGACATTTCTGTGTGTTTTCATTGGCTCATGCGAACACCGAAGCCCTGTTGCATCACTTTTTTATTTTGTGAACGGCACATGAGTGGTGAATCTGTCCGGCGCATGCACGTGAGGATCGGGGGGGGGGGGGCCGGGGGGGCATGCTGTTGCATTCCATAGAACGGAAACGTAAATGGCAGTTAGCGAATCGAGTTGTGCTGTACGCCCCTTGTAAACACACACACACACACAGACACACACTGTACATTCACGTGTTCACTCGCCACACACACACACACACGGACGGGGGCGCTAACGTCACCGGTAACCACGCCCACCCCAGAGCTCCTCCCACCCCTCCCCCGAAGAGAGGAAAGACGAGCGCAGTGAACGTGAAACCAAAGAGAAGTCGTCTGTCCACTGGACGTCTTCCCTCCGCGGGGGGGACAGGGACGAGGGGAGTCCGAGGTCCAGGCCGGGTCACGGACTCCAGGGGGCGCTCTCTCCTAGGACGGGGGCTTGCTGTAGCCGAAGAGTCCCACAGGAAGGTATTTGACATGAGTGGGCCACTGGGCGGCCAGCTGGAAGAACTTCACCTCGTTCCACTCCACGCCGTCGATGGACACTGGAGGGAGACAGAGGGACACGAGACACATGAGGACAGAGACAGCGAGGACAAATGGAGGTGTTGCATCATGGGTAGTGATCAGGCTACCTTTCAGGATGGTCTGCTGCTGCTTGGCCGAGCAGATGAGTCGACTGATGCCTTCAATGACCTGGCTCTTAGAGTCCACGTCCTTCGGCTTCTTCCCCAAGAAGATGGTGGGAACTGAGGAGAAGAGACGTCAGGTGTGTGTCTGTGTGTGTCTGTGTGTGTGTGTGTGTGTGTCTGTGTGTGTGTGTGTGTGCTCCTCTTCATCTCACCTTTCTTGTTCTTCTCCTTGGTGACCACGGTCATGGCCATGGTGCTGACCTGAGCCTGTAGCTCGCTGCTGCCCCCCCCTGGCAGCCTGCTGACCTGCAGCGAGCGGAAGGCGCTCTTCAGCGTGTTCTTGCAGCCGGTGTCGCGCCGCTCGCCCTCCCGCCGCTTCTCAGCCAGCGAGGCCAGCCAGTAGTCCACCTGCAGGCCGATGGCGTCCACGCCGTGAGACATGCTGGGACTCCTGTGGACACAAGACGTAGACATGTCGTGGTGAGAACAGACACACACCTCTACTCAGGTCTAGAGGAATAAAAAGAGGCCGATCTTACCCTTGTACCGTCATGACACTGCCCATGGAGGGGGAGGACGGGGGGGTGGCCGCCTCCTTGATCATCCCCGTGGGGGAGCCATGGGAGGGCGGAGACGTGGAGGGGACGGCCAGGCTCACGGCCACGCCCTCTTCTGTGTCCCCTGAACACGAGACAGGAATAACGTGAGGAACAGATCAGCTGCTGGACCCGAGCTGGGATTTGATTTGTGTCTCTGATGTCTCACCTGTCGGGGACGGACCTGACTCGATGAGACCGACCTTCACCACCTGCAAGACACACGCCATCAGAACATCACTCATCAGCTCTGCTCTGCAACTTCCACTAATGAGAGTGAGACCTTACCCCGATGAAAGGAATGAACTTCTGGTACGAGTCCTCGTCTCGCCTGAAGACAAGAAGGAGACAAGGGACACGTTAGAGACAGAGGACAGCAGGAGGTGGTCTGGGATCAGGTGGAGGTTCGATCCCCAAGAGTTCATGATTCTCTTTTCATCTTCCTCATCTACGTGTTTGACTCCTCTTCGTCATCCATCATTCACACACCCACTCGCTCACTGAGGATTTTCTGTAGCTCAGAAACCCGTCAGGAGTTCTGTGTGAAGCAGCGTCTGTACCTATGGTCTGTACCTATGGTCTGTACCGATGGTCTGTACCTATGGTCTGTACCGATGGTCTGTACCGATGGTCTGTACCGATGGTCTGTACCGATGGTCTGTACCTATGGTCTGTACCGATGGTCTGTACCGATGGTCTGTACCGATGGTCTGTACCGATGGTCTGTACCTATGGTCTGTACCTATGGTCTGTACAGATGGTCTGTACCTATGGTCTGTACCGATGGTCTGTACCTATGGTCTGTACCGATGGTCTGTACCGATGGTCTGTACCTATGGTCTGTACCTATGGTCTGTACCTATTGTCTGTACCGATGGTCTGTACCGATGGTCTGTACCGATGGTCTGTACCTATGGTCTGTACCGATGGTCTGTACCGATGGTCTGTACCTATGGTCTGTACCTCTGGTCTGTACCTATGGTCTGTACCGATGGTCTGTACCTATGGTCTGTACCGATGGTCTGTACCGATGGTCTGTACCTATGGTCTGTACTCACGTCTTGTGTTTGCAGGTGAGCATGGCCTCGGCGATGGGCAGCTGGTGGGTGACGGTGGCGTCGCTGATGTACTGGGAGATTCTTCCTGCCACATCCAGCTGGTCTGCAGAGGAAAGACAAACAGAGGAGTTGTCTCTTGGACTTCAGGGACACGTCTCGAGGTCGAGGAGCCGGTGGCGCCGGGTGCTACCTGTCTGCGGCGGCTCCGAGCGGCTGAACACGTCTCTCCACGGCCCGTCCAGGAACGAGGAGCTGTAGCGGTTATCCAGGGCGCCCAGGTGCTTCGCCACCGGGTGGGAGCCTGATGAAGAGGAGGGAAACAAAGACAGGTTCCTTTCAGATGGACATGTGAAGACAGAGGGTCACCCCTCATGGATCAGGTGAGTTCTTATTGATCTGTGGAACCCTGAGGATAATGATCTCACCGAGAGGCACCACCAGGAAGCGCATGTGGTTCAGCCAATCAGACGTCTTGTTGGCGAGCTGAGTGACGAAGAACTGCAGGATGGCTCCGAGGTAACTCTGACTGCCCACCGCCGCCACCTTCACCGCCCGGGGCATGGACGAGTTACAGTTACAGCTGAGAGAGAGAGAGAGAGAGAGAGAGAGAGAGAGAGAGAGAGAGAGAGAGAGAGAGCGAGAGAGAGAGAGCGAGAGAGAGAGAGAGAGACTCAACTTCATCACTTTCATGTTTCCTGTGGCTGAAGAAGAAGAGTCTTCCTGCAAAGCAAAGAGTGCTCTGTGTGTGTGTGTGTGTGTGTGTGTGTGTGTGTGTAACTGTTCAGACAAACTCACAACTTCTGGATGCGGGTGAGCACAGCCGACAGCACGGCCTGGATTTCAGCTGCAGAACACGTGCAGACCACCGGGTGGCGCTGGACCTGCAGCTGCTCTGCAACATACTGCGACACAAAGACACACACAGTCAGATGTGTGACAAAAAAATTAAAACAAACACACACACACACACAGACACACACGTAGCCATACCTGCCCCTGCCAGTCCACTCCATTGACCAGGATCAGACTCTCTGGGAGCGCCGAGTCCGACAACAAGATCTGGTTCAGCTGGTCGTACACCACTTTCCTCAGGACCTGCACACACACACACACACACACACACACGCACACACACACACACACACAGACACACAATCAATGAATGTATAAACTCCCCCGTGCAGACACACTTCTCCTCACATGACTCATCAGCACATCCATAATTCATCCTGAGCTGCAGGCGAGTGGAACATCATCAGCAGTGTGTGTTTGAGGGAAGACGGTTTTATAAAGTGTCTCTGTCTCTGTGGTGAAACGTGATGGACGGTCGGACGCTGGGTTGAACCCGAGCTGCAGCTGATGGGGGGGGGGTCGTACCGGCGTGCTGTGACCCAGCTCTGGAGACCTCTCGGAGTCCGAGCTGTTGGTGCGTTCACTCAGGGGCTTGGACAGCTGCCGCTCCTTCATGGGCGTGCTGCTGCGCTTCTGTCGGGGGGTGTGTCCTCCGTCCAGCCTGGGGACAGACACAGACACAGCAGGTTCCATGGGGACACTTTAAACTCTCATTTGATGCTTTCTCAGTGTTTCCCTCCGAGGCCGTCAAACAAGTAATAACTCAAATCACATTTCTTGACATGTGGCTTGTCTGATACCTTGGTGAGGGCATGGACTGCATCTCACTCTTGCTGCTCTTCATGGGCGTACGGGGTTTCTCTGCCACCGACACCGTGATGCAGGGGCCCACCTCGGCAAACAGCTCCTGATCTGTGAGCTCCTGCACACGCACACACACACATACACACACAAACAGACACACACAGAGTCAGAGACAGGAGATGGAGGTAACCCTTAAGCTTCCCTTCCGACACTCCATCACTGCCCCCCCCCCCACACACACACACAGTGTCCTTCCCAGGGTGAGCGTCGTACCAGAGTGTCGGTCTCAGACAGCGCCTCCTCCAGGTTGCGGCTGCGTGAGGGTTTCATCTTCTCTAGAGGCGGCTGCTCCCCCTGCTGGGAAGACAAGGGAGTGACACTCAGTCTCCAGGACCATTAGTCCAACATCTCAGAAAACAGTCACTGTCTCAAAGTGTTGAAGAAGTTCAGACGAGTCTCAGCTACTCACCGGACTGAAGGGGTCTCGACCCAAACTGCCTTTGCTGTTCAGGCTGCCGATCTCCGTCTGCGAGCTGGACTGAGACATCCCCTCGAAGAACGGCCTGGAGACACACAGCCGGTCAGATTCTGTGTTGTCTGCTTCAAACATCATCAGTGACTTTAAGAACAAAGATTTATTTGTTTTTATATCTCTGACCCATCAGCTATTTTAATGCTTTCAGACTTATCATCACAGAAACTCCTACAGTGAGTATAATATTTATAATTTCACTTTAAAAACAAACTCTTGGAGATGATATCTATTTCAAGATCTTTATATTCAGAGGTTTGGGTTTAAATGAGCATTTAGATCAATTGAGAGTTGTCGTGTGGTTCTTTGTGCACAGTGATGCTGGGTCTGTGGGTCTGGTACCGGAGCTTGGGCTTGGGTGTACTGAGGATGCTGTCGGTCTCCTCCATCTCCGGCCCACTGTCACTGGGGTTGTACATCTCCAGGCTGTCGTAGAGCTCGTCCAGGTCCTCCTCCACCTCCTGGATCTGCTCCCTGGACACGTGCTCCAGCCCGAAGCCGACCTGGACACACAGCAGGACATGTGTTATTCACTACAGGAAGTGTTGATCCTGGGGGGGGGGGGCGCAGGAGAGGAGCAGTTACCTCATCGGTGACTTTAAACCTTTTCAGCAGGGCGACAAACTTCTGCTTGATGTTGGGTTGCTGTGAGAGAGACATAGAAAAATAAAGAGGTGGATGTTCATTGTGTGTGTCTGTGTGTGTGTGTGTGTGTGTGTCTGTGTGCATCTCAGGATGTGGTCTGTGTGATAGTGGGTCCTTGTGATGAGTCATTCTTGGTGCTGAATGTTTTTCTCCTGGAAAATTGGCCGAGTTACAAGTATCGAGAATGAAAGGGAGAAAATGGACTTATTGAAAAACGGAGGATGGAGGGAGAGAAGGAGCGAGGGAGAGAGAGAGAGAGAGGAGCGGGTGGTGAGGGGAGAGAGAGAGAGAGAGAGGTGGAATGAGGTGAGGCGAGAGGCAGACGGGGGGGCGGCGTGGGGAGAACAGTCGAATCTAATCGATGTGAAAGGGACTTCTCTCACGAAGCGAGTTTCACAGGGAGAACAAGCAGGTTGAGAGAGAGAGAGAGAGAGAGAGAGAGAGAGAGAGAGAGAGAGAGAGAGAGAGAGGGATGAGGGGATGTTCTCTTACTCTGGTGATGGCGGCGTTGGAAGCCAGTTTGCGTCTCGGCTTCTTCTTCCTCACCTCGTCCTCTTCGTCAAACAGATACTGAAACAGAAGTCGACAGAAACACTGAGAAGCTGCCAGGAAGGAGGAGGGTCTGACCTCAGGGTCCAGGGACATGTCCCCCTGCTGCCCGAGGACCTGTGTCCTCCACTCATGTGTTCATCCCTCCTTCTTTCCCTCCATCTTCTCTCAGCTCACTTTGGTCTCACACTCACCTGCCCGTGAACGGGATCGTCGCTGCCCTCCTGTTCAGACGAGTAGCTCTCCTCCTCTTCTTCAGAGTAGTTGTCGATGTCAGGAGAACGATCTGGAGACAAATCATACGATGGGGGGGTTAGGGACGGTTGTGGGACAGGGACAGGTTGAAAGAGGAAGAAGGACAGGGACAGACGAGGTGATGTGCTTACCAGACATTTTGGCCTTGGGCCCCTCGTGGTCGATGGGCTGGCTGGACAGGGAGTAAACTCTGATCTCAGCCACCGGCACCGAGGCGTCCTTCAGCTGGCTGTGGAGCCCCAGGACCTGGGCCCCCTCACTGGGGTGCTGCATCACCTGAGGGACACACAGGACGGGTCAGTGGGTCTCCACCTGTCTCCACCCGTCTGTCCAGAGGGACTCAAACTGCAGCCGGACTCAAAGGAAACTGTCAGTGATTCTCTGGGTTTTTGTGACGTTCTGCAAAGTTAAAAAGTCTCAAGTTTGAAGTAAAGGAAACTCCTCCCACCCAGAGATCTCTGAAGCTCCTCCCACACACAGAGAGAACTCTGAAGCTCCTCCCACCCACAGCGAACTCTGAAGCCCCTCCCACCCACAGAGAACTCTGAAGCTCCTCCCACCCAGGGAGAACTCTGAAGCTCCTCCCACCCACAGAGAGAACTCTGAAGCTCCTCCCACCCACAGAGAACTCTGAAGCTCCTCCCACCCACAGAGAACTCTGAAGCTCCTCCCACCCGTCACGTCGATTCTTCATCACTGTGACATCATGATGCCACCTATTAGCAGGTCGGACACGCCCCCTTTTCAACTAAAACAACCTGAATATGAATATTTCTCCTTTAGAGAATCTCAGTCATGTTCTGCAACGAATTCAATTCTTCAACAGACCACTGGGGGCAGCACCGAGTCAAATACATCAGATATTATGTTCTCATTTAATTTAATAGTTTTAATTGTAAATAGTTTAAATTGTGCATAAATCCTTTCAAACTAAAACTATTATTTATTATATTCTATCTTGAATAAGAAGCTGAGTCCTTGAAAGAAAAGAAAGTCAGAAGCAGAAATGTCTAACATGATATAATAATAATAACTTAATGATCCTTATTGTGGTTCCTGATGGACGAGAGAGACTTGAAGACTGAAGACGGATCAACACAGAGACACAACGAGGAGAGAGGAGACGAGGATAAGGGAACAAGGAAGGAGAGAGGAAGCAGGAGCAGTCTGGGATTAAAGAAATGAAAGACTGATCGACAAGTGAAGGTGTGAGGCAGCGACAATCGTTTCTCTCTGCGGCATCACGTCTCCAGAGTGTGTGTGTGTGTGTGTGTCTGTGTGTGTGTCTGAATGACACCCAGCCTCTCTCTCTCTCTCTCTCTCTGCAGTCCGGTCACACTCTCAGAGGTAATAAAGTCTGAGCAGCTTATTACAGAGACAGCCTCGTCCACACATCACAACACGCTGCTGCGATGCTTCCTCTCGCCTGGCGGACGTCCAGCTGACCTGGCTCACACGACTCGAACGCTGCCAGTGGCTTCCTGCTTCTTCCTGCAGCTTCCTGCTGCTTCCTGATGCTTCCAGTAGCTTCCTGCAGCTTCCTGCTGCTTCCAACTGCTTCCTGCAGCTTCCTGATGCTTCCTGCTGCTTCCTGCTGCTTCCTGCTGCTTCCTGCAGCTTCCTGATGCTTCCTGCAGCTTCCTGCTGCTTCCAACTGCTTCCTGCAGCTTCCTGATGCTTCCTGCTGCTTCCTGCTGCTTCCAACTGCTTCCTGCAGCTTCCTGATGCTTCCTGCTGCTTCCTGCTGCTTCCAACTGCTTCCTGCAGCTTCCTGATGCTTCCTGCTGCTTCCTGCTGCTTCCTGATGCTTCCTGCTGCTTCCTGCAGCTTCCTGCAGCTACCTGATGCTTCCTACTTCTTCCTGCAGCCTCCTGCAGCTTCCTGCAGCTTCCTGCAGCTTCCTGCTTCTTTCTGCTTCTTCCTGCATCTTCCTGCAGCTACCTGATGCTTCCTGCAGCTTCCTGATGCTTCCTGCAGCTTCCTGCAGCTTCCTGCAGCTTCCTGCTGCTTCCTGCAGCTTCCTGATGCTCATTTCAATCAGTTTACAGGCAAATAAAATCACAAAGAAGCAACGAGAAACAATTTGTTTAAATAGTTTCATCAGTGGATTTATGGAGATTCCTCTTCTGAAACTCTGCCTCCACTTCATTTGAAAAACAGACGGATGTGTAGTGAATTCTTTACGACACAGTTCACCTAGGGTTAGGGTTAATTGTTCTTAGTTGTGGGAAACAGATCAGATTAAAGTCTGAGTCCTAGTGAAGAAGCCCAACGCCTCCAACACGACACTTCTCTGTGATTTCAGATGAAATCTGAGTGAGATTATTAATCTGGTGACAGGAGCTTGAACGTGTCCTCGGTCTGTGCGGCTGCGATGGAAATGAGTCTGAACTGTCGTGACCTTTGCCCTCTGTGAAGTTCTCTCACATTCGACCTGACTGTGAAGCAGCTTCATGAATAAACCTGACTTCATTTTAAATACAAGTTCGGACTTGAGGCCGGAAGGCGTCAACAACAAGAGCTGCAACACACGGGCTGAGATCAAAGGGACGGGAGGTGAAGTGTGTGGGAGCTCCTCTTCCTCACAGGAAACACTGGAGCTCCTCTTCCTCACAGACAACACTGAAGCTCCTCTTCCTCACAGGAAACACTGAAGCTCCTCTTCCTCACAGACAGCACTGAAGCTCCTCTTCCTCACAGACAGCACTGAAGCTCCTCTTCTTCACAGACAACACTGAAGCTCCTCTTCCTCACAGACAGCACTGAAGCTCCTCTTCTTCACAGGAAACACTGAAGCTCCTCTTCCTCACAGGAAACACTGAAGCTCCTCTTCCTCACAGACAGCACTGAAGCTCCTCTTCTTCACCGACAACACTGAAGCTCCTCTTCCTCACAGGAAACACTGAAGCTCCTCTTCCTCACAGACAACACTGGAGCTCCTCTTCCTCACAGGAAATACTGAAGCTCCTCTTCCTCACAGGAAACACTGAAGCTCCTCTTCCTCACAGGAAACACTGAAGCTCCTCTTCCTCACAGACAACACTGAAGCTCCTCTTCCTCACAGGAAACACTGAAGCTCCTCTTCCTCACAGGAAACACCGAAGCTCCTCTTCCTCACAGGAAACACTGAAGCTCCTGACACATCAACTCACGGCTGACGGACCTGAACTGTGAAGCTTCACCTCCATCTGCTGCTGAGATGAAACCACAGCTCTCCTCCTTCTGTCCTGCTTCATAACGAGTCTCATCCACGACTCCTCGTTCTTCAAAGTGCATCTGATCTGGTTCCTCTGCTGGTTCCCACCAGTCAACATCTCTAAAGTCAGAAACTGGTTCTCATCTGGTTGCGACAGATTTAAACCAGATTCTTTATTATTTGAATGTTTCAGTTTTAACTTCTCAGTTGAGTTTTGTCTGATTTTCTTTTGCTTCTGTAAGAGTAGAGGTCGAACCTTCACGAGGCCCAACAGTCCCATCATCAAACCACATGTAGATTCACTACATCTCATGAATACCAGTCTCCTACACTGGTCTGATCCTCCCACTAAGTGTGATCTGCTTCTCTCTCTCTTACCTCGGCCATGTTGATGAGGCCCAGTGCCAGCGTCTTGTATCCCAGGATGGTTCGGTTCTTGTATCTCTTGCGTCGCTGCAGCATGATCTGGAGCTTGTTGGCGTCCCTCTTGAGGAAGTGCGGATACTGCAGACACAAACACACACATTAGCAAACACACAAAAAGCTCAACAAGTGGGCGAGTGATTTGCTCGATGGCTTCAGACTGAAGAGGAAGAGTTTGGTTCCCCGGGTGGTGATCATCAGGGAGATCTCAGGCTGACCTCTAGGTGGCGTCCTGAAGTGTCCCAGCACTTAGTCCCACCCCAACTGGGACCCTTCCTGAAGGAGCTGCACTACCACTGGAACCAAAGAGGCTCCTGATCACTAACAGCTGCTGCAGGAGGTTCAGTGACAGGATGTGACCTCACAGGATGTGACGTGTGGCTCGCTGCACTCGAGGTCCTCAGAGAGAAACTGACCTTCAGCAGCTTTTAGAAACATGGAGACTGGAAATGATGATTTAGAGCAGAAAACCCCAACTGGGATTTAACTGCTCTGGTCGAGTGGAGCAGAGAGAGCGGACGTTACACACTGTGTCTGTGTGCGTGTGCGTGTGCGTGTGTGTGTGTGTGTGTGTGTGTGTGCGTGCAGCGGTGATGTATTGATGCTTCAGTCGTGAAGCGTCTCTGCACTTTTGAGTCAAAAACAACATTTGTCATGATTTTTATGAGCAAAAGCAAATCAGCAGATTTAAATTATGATCGATGCTGTGAAAGACAAATAGTACAAAATAAATCCAGTGGTTGAGAATCTGCACGATGCTAAAATACTTAAAAAGTTATTTTTATCTATATATCCTCATAAATATATATATATATAAATATCCAAACGATTTTCTTCAGTGGTGTCGTGTGTTTTTATCTTGAAGCACAGTGAGTCTTATGAAATGTGTTTTATCAATAAAGTTATAATTGTCACTTGTCTGTTGAAAGTTGTGGCTTGTGAGTGGCTGACCCCTGACCTCTGACCCCTGACCTCTGACCCCTGTGTGTTTACCTGCAGGGAGAAGGTGAGCTGCAGGTCGGTCTCCGTCAGCCCGGCTGCAGACAGCAGGATCTCGTTGGAGCGCAGGATCCGCTTGGAGCCCTGAGGAGGCCACAGGAGGAGAGAGACAGATTTCTATTAGACGACTTGAAGACCTCCAGAAGAAACAATGAACCCTCATCAGCCGGGGGGGAGGGAGGGAACGGAGGAGGAGGAGAAAGGAGGATGGAACTGAGTGATAAAAGGAAGCAGAGAGGGATGATGCAGCAGCATGGAGGAGGAATGTGTTGGTTAGAAAACAAGATGGAGATAAAAACTGAGACTGGAGCTTCAGGGTGAAACGTTCTCCTGACTCAGCCTCGTTGTGATGAAGCTGCTGATTTAAGGTAGAAACGTTCCACAGTGATGATTTAAAGCAGATGATATGTTCAGAGTGAATCACAAAGAAAAGTAAATCGACTTTTCAACGATGTTAACAACTCGAGAGATAATCCTTCGACACAAACACCCAGACAGGAAACATCTGTGCTCCCCTCAGGTACATGTGAAAGTCATTCTGTGGTTTTCTGTGAAGAGGAGGAAGTTTGTTCACATGAGACAAACTGACTCAACAGAACTGAGCGTCGGGAGGAAAGTGGAAGAACACGATCCAGCTGATTTAAGCTTAAATAATAATAATTTCTGATTTAAAGCAGAACTTGAGAAAAATCATAAACCACGTCACCGACTGGACTTTGATTTATTTCCAGTTCAATCAGACGTAACAAACGAGCACAGTTAAAAAACAAAAATCTAAACTACAACTTCACTGATCTTCTGTCAGTTTGACTTTACATGTTTATAATATTTAATTCATACTAATGATGAAGACTCTTATAAGGCTACTATTATTATTTCAAGGTTCCCTGAGGTTTGGGTTAAATTAATACACCCTCTCTTGCTTTACCACAGAGAGGGTGGCAGAGCGAGTCGTCCACTAACCAGAAAGTCAGTGGTTCGATCCCCGGCACCTCCAGTCTACATTTAAAGTGAATGGGACGTTTACTGTGAGGAGCTTTGTGTGTCAATCACTGTGTATTCAGTTGTGTTTCCATGTGCGAGTGGTTTAGTTGATGAAAACACACGTGGTTCAGCAGATTTGAGTCTTCAGCAGAACTCACCTGCAGCTTGACGGCGATCACCACGGAGGTGAGGTCTTTGTCCAGCTCCTTCAGCATGATCAGCTTCTTCAGAGTCAGGTTGAACAGCCTGTGAGTGAGAAGACAGATTAGACTCCAGGGCTCGTCCTGCTGGTCGATGGAGGAGAGACAACCTGAGACGTTTATCAAATATGGGTCAAATATATCAGGAAGTGTGAGTGACACCAGCTTTTCATCCTGAGTCTGTCCCATGCTGGACACACCCACTGGCTCACTGTGGAGACCTCCTGCTGTGTCTCACATCAGCTCCTCTGGGCTTTCTGCAGCCGGGTGGAGAAAGACCAGGAGCACTTAAAGAACTGGAGTGGATAAGAACCCCCCCCCCCCCCCTCCAAACAGCCAGCGTGCAGCCGGAGGTCAGCCTGTTCAATAATTCATATCCAGAGCTTGAGAGCCAGAAAAGTAAACCACTAAAATAGAGCTGCCAGGGCTGACTGGGGGCAATCAAGACGAGACAGAGAGAAAGAACACTGTCAAAAAATCAGACAGACAAAAGACCAGAGAAGAAGAGGAAGAGGAGGAAGACGTGGAGATGGAGGGAGGAGGAAAGAGGAGCGGTAAGGGTTATGCAACTCCTCATAATAATAATCCCTGTGATTAATATCACGCTGACAGAGTGAGACATGAAGTGTCGAGGCCCTTAATGTCTCCAGTAGTGAGGACACAGAGGGACACGCCCTCGTGGACGATGTGAAGAAGCAGCAGGTGGTTCAGGTCAGACTGGTTCAACAGGATTATTATTATTATTATTCAAAGGATTATCAAATTCAAACAATACGTATCTCAAGTGTCTCCAATTCAGATTTATAAATTCAGATGACTCATCCCCCCGGAACCAACGTCCAGCCAATCACGCTGCGCTCCTCTGGTCATGTGACATCGATGTGAGATCTCACAGGAAGGAGGTCTGCAGCCTGTGGCCCATCCCACAGCCGGTTACATGGGGCCCACCAGTGGAACCAGTCAGTGATTTGGGTCTTCAGTGCTGGAGAGGACCTCAGTGTCCGTCCCTGAATGAATGTTAAAGGCCTCCTTGTGTTTCCCCAGCAGTGGCTGCTCGGGGGGGAGGTCGGCGGGGGGGGGGGGGGGGGGGGGGTCTGTGGGAGGTTTGACCTCTGACCTCATGTAAAGACCAGTGGCTGAGGTCAGAGACGTGACACTGATATTAAATTAATCTGTGAGGTGAAGACACCCATCACTCAATGCTTCCTCTCATATCCTGATGAGGTCGTGAATCTCATCAGGATATGAATCACGTCTCCAATGTGACACAGACGTTCATGTAACTGGACTGTAGAAGTGTTCTGTCTTCATGGGGACATTCTGAGGACGTCATGGGGACATTCTGAGGACATCATGGGGACATTCTGATGACATCATGGGGACATTCTGAGGACATCATGGGGACATTCTGAGGACATCATGGGGACATTCTGAGGACATCATGGGGACATTCTGAGGACATCATGGGGACATTCTGAGGACGTCACAGGGACATTCTGAGGACGTCTTCCCACAGGACCAGCTCTGCTTCTGTGTCTCAGGCGTTCTGAGGCGTGTTCATTTTGTTAATAATCACGTGATGATGGAACATGATGGATACGACCTTCACTTCACATTCCTGTTGACCTTTGACCTCAGCTCAAAGATGAGGTGAGATCCATCGCTCTTTCCTCTCCTCCCCTCGTCCCTCCATCCTTCCTCCACCTCCTCTGCCACCAGGTAGTGACCTTTGCCCTTCCTCTCATCTCACCTCTTCTCCTTCCCCTTGATGCCCGCTCTCCGCACCTCCTCCTCCTCCTCAACATGTCTTCCCCTCCTCCTCCCTGGATAATTGGGATCAATGATATTTCAGCCCCCCCCCCCCCCCCCCACTCATTATCATTCCATCACACGGATCAGTCCCTGACACTCAGCCGGGGCCGAGTGCTTTTCCAGTAACAAAGGTTGATTTGGTCACATGGCCTCAAGCAGCTTATCAGTGGTCTCCACACACATTGACCCCTCACACAGAAACATGGAGGAGCAGAGAACGAGCCACAGAGAGAAAAGGAGAATCAGTCCACAACACAACTAGTGTGAAGTGTCGCAGGCAACACAACACAACGTAGTGTGAAGTGTCGCAGGCAACACAACAACAACGTTTAGTTCCACACTAACAACGCTCGTCTGAGTGGAGCCTGTGAGGACGTCCACACTATGTCCTCCTCCTGCTCAGTTCTCCTCCTCCTGCTCAGTTCTCCTCCTCCTGCTCAGCTCTCCTCCTCCTGCTCAGTTCTCCTCCTCCTGCTCAGTTCTCCTCCTCCTGCTCAGCTCTCCTCCTCCTGCTCAGCTGTCCTTCTCATGCTCAGTTCTCCTCCTCCTGCTCAGCTCTCCTCCTCCTGCTCAGCTCTCCTCCTCCTGCTCAGCTCTCCTCCTCCTGCTCAGCTCTCCTCCGCCTGCTCAGCTCTCCTCCTCCTTCTCAGCTCTCCTCCTCCTGCTCAGCTCTCCTTCTCATTCTCAGCTCTCCTCCTCATGCTCAGCTCTCCTCCTCCTGCTCAGCTCTCCTCCTCCTGCTCAGCTCTCCTCCTCCTGCTCAGCTCTCCTCCTCCTGCTCAGCTCTCCTCCTCCTGTTCTCCTCCTCCTGCTCAGTATCCAGATGCAGACAGAGGAGTCCTCCTGAAGGAGAGATCAGCGTGAAGGAGCCTCGACTGGAGGAGCAACACACTGCACGGCTTGTTTCATAGACACAACCGGTCGACCATGTGGAACGATGTGTGTCTGTGTGCGAGTGGAAGGTCAACACCAGTGAAGAGACGTCCTCTGTCCAGACTGTGCGTTCACTTCCTGTTTGTCTTCAGGAAGGATCAGAACAACTCACCAGTGGCAGGGACACACAACAGCTGGAGTCCTGGAGGCATCACCAGAGTTTCACACTCGTACCATCATCACACGTTCTATAAACGACTCATCAAGAGGATTCACCTCCTCAGGGTCCAGGTTCAAACCAGCTCCAGGGTTCAGGATCTGCTCCACTGGGCTGGATTCTCAGAACCTCCAGAGGAACCAGCAGCAGCTGCACGTGGGAGGATCCAGAAAATGACTGAACACACTGAGATGTGACACGCCCCCTGACCAGTAGCGTGAGGGCGGAGGCTGGCAGGATACTTCATGGGTTAACTGGGATTCGTGAGGGTTCACTCATTCTTTACATGTTAATGTCCTCAGCTTCCAGTCCTGAATGGGGCCACTGGTGGTTCAGCCTGGAGGAGCTGCTACCCTCATCAGTCTGGGTTGTTTCTAAAATCCCTCATTTCGTTCCTCATATGAATGTAAATGAGTCGTTTTCCATCAAGGGTTCGATTCCCACCAGTGGGAAACAGGAAGCAGCTGTGATACAGTTTCCTGTCTCATTCCCACCTGAGCACAGCACTTTGTTATTCTTTTGTTCAGAGATTCATCACTGCTTCAAAAGTCCAGAAATAATAATCTCCTGCTTAAAATACATGTGTTAGAATAATAATAGATCCAACCCTCACCTTGAAGTGTCAAGGTGCAGTTTAAAAAAGATGAAATCCAGATATGGAAACATGAAACTACAGTGTTTCTAAGTGTGTTACGTTCAGGAGTCTGTGTGTGTCTGTCTGTGTGTGTGTGTGTAAACTGAATCTATCAGGGCTGTGTGTTGCACATAGCACTGGTCGCAAACATCAAACCTTATCGAGTATTGATTTCAGATGAACATCGTCTGTAGTGCAGAGACGTTACAGCTTCATAAAAACATAAATATATATTAAAATCAAGCTTGACTCTTTAAATTCATGTTTAAACAACACAGATAAACACACACACACACACACACAAAACACACACACAAACACACACACAAGGAAAAGAAGTGTGTGAACGTATGTGTCAGACTGAGTGTGTGGGAGAATCAGAGTGGGTGAGTGCACACTGGCATAAGTAGGTTACAGGTAATACGCAGCATAACTGTGTGTGGGGGGGTGAGTGTGTGTGTGTGTGTGTGTGTGTGTGTGTGTGCACCACATGGACAGTAGAGTATGTGCGCCCCTGAGCCTGCAGTATGTGGTTTTCCTGTGCAGCTATAAGGCAGTTGTGTGTATCGTTGTGTGTTTTTCCTGCGCTGTGACTCATCTTTAATCGAAGGCAGAGCAGAAGTGATTCCTCCATAACAGCAAATATATTTATATAATTAAATATAAATTGTGTGTGTGTTGCTCTATTGCTCAGCGCGTTGCTCACTGAGACCGAACCCTGCACGGCTCTCATCGTGTGCAGGGGAGCTTTCAGAGTGTGTGTCTGTGTGTGTGTGTGTCTGTGTGTGTGGGTGGACACTTGATGTTAGCTTTCTAGTATGTGTATGTAAGACATGAGTGTTAACTGTACAGGACGTGAGTGTGTGTATGTGTGTGTGTGGTGGCGTGTGCGTTTCCATGTGTAGCTCTGCTCTAGATCTGACTAGATGAATATAATAAAAATGAAAATGTCAGAACAAGCTGATCACATCCAATCTCCTCCACAGACACAGAAACACACTGATCCTGTGATCAGTCGGTGACGTGGAACAAGCGGCTCAGAGACGTGAGCAGAACGTGACCAGCAGCCCTGGGGCCTGGATTCAAACTGGGAAACAACCAGAGCACACAAACCAGTGAGAGGCCGACCAGCAGCCTTCAAGAGGCCGAACGTTAGAGCCTCACTTCAGCTCGACTAACTGCTTTCACGATGTCCTAACCCGTCAGATTCATCTGCTTCAGGCCCAACCGCTTCAAGTGGCTTGTTTCTCAAAGCCAGGGAAACACACATTCACAAAAAGCACAACACACGTTTAGGAAACTACATTTAAACTCCCTCCCTCCCTCTCTCTCTCTCTCTCTCCCTCCTCCACTCGTTCTTTGCTGTGTAAAGATGAACATTCATCCTGTTGACATGAGCTGACACTTCGCCTGAAGCGGTGCACGCTGCCAAGACACACACACACAGACACACACAGCCACTGTAAGGAGCTACTAGGTGAGACAAGACTATTTGTACTCTTTGATAGTACACGGCACAGAAATACAGGAACAACGCACTACGACACACACACACACACACGCACACACGCACGCACCAGCACGCACGCACACACACACACACACACACACACACACACACACACACACACACACACACACACACACACACACACACACACACACACACACACACACACACACACACACACACACACACACACACACACACACACACACACACACACACACACACACACACACACAGCACCATTCTAGCACAAGGTCGTCCAGGACACTGACTCCAGAGCTGCCACAGGTTCAATGACAGCACAGCTACAGGCAGCGTGCACACCACACCCACTGGATGTCTGATGATGGGCAGGTGCTACAGTTCAAGTGCAGCAGGGGAGGCAGTGAGGATGATGCTTCAAAGCAGCAACCAATGAGGAAGCAGGGAAGATGATGCTTCAAAGCAGCAACCAATGAGGAAGCAGGGAAGGGACACGAATTGTCCAACTACAGCAACAGGAACATGTGGAGGACACGCCCACTAGCTCCACATCTGGAAACTGAGCTGAATATTTTCATTTTCCCAAAGAGCTCTTGAGAATGTGAAAGAAGCTGCTGAGGACACATGAGTCATTAACGTGTTTCTCATCATGTCTATACTCTCACAATCAGGATCTTACAACTACAGCTACACAACTTCTGGTCCATATTAATATCATTATTCTTTTAAACGCAGATTCTTCGTTGTCTATAAACTATAAACATAGATGCACGACTTCCTGTGTTTGTTCTGAGAAATAAAGTTTTATTTTAAACGTTTATATGGTCAACCCATAAATCAGATGGTCTCTGTCTGTAGAGAGTTATCACACGAGCTCAAGCTGTGAATGGAACAGACCACTTGCACTCTCTCTCTCTCTCTCTCTCTCTCTCTCTCTCTCTCTCTCTCTCTCTCTCTCTCTCTCTCTCTCTCTCTCTCTCTCTCTCTCTCTCTCTCTCTCTCTCTCTCTCTCTCTCTCTCTCTCTCTCTCTCTCTCTCTCTCTCTCTCTCTCTCTCTCTCTCTCTCTCTCTCTCTCTCTCTCTCTCTCTCTCTCTCTCTCTCTCTCTGAGCCACAGGCAAAGACACAAACAGGCCCATTACTTCTGAAGGAGGCAGAATCAACCCGTACACACACACACACACACACACACACACACACACATGCACCCACTGTCCAGACCCATTACACGCGTTCAGCAAACCACGCAAAGAACACGTGTGTGACAAGCGTGTGTCGTCTGCATCAAGAAAGAGAAGAAGAAGAAAAACCATGTGATCCTTGTTGTTGGCAAGTTTGCTAATCGTGTTTTTGCTAGTTTGCACTTTGTGATCCAGACCAGAGGCTGTTGTGTTTGAGAGCGAGCATGTGACCTGCAGTGTGTGTGTGTGTGTGTGTGTGTGTGTGTTAGTGCATGTGTTGATACAAAGTGGAAAACAGACCCATTCTGTGTCTGTGTGGTTCATTTATGACTTTACAATGAAAATAAATAAAGATTCCTTACAACACAAATACACACACACACACACACACACACACACACACACACACACACACACACACACACACACACACACACACACACACACACACACACACACACACACACACACACACACACACAATGAAAGGGAGCCTTCGTTAAAGCGATTACAGATTATCGAGCCGAGCTCCCGGCTGCTGCCTTGCCCAGCGGCACGTCGGTTACCATGGAACAGAGGAAAGAAAATCCATGTGAGTGGGGTCTCATATTAGCTTCCTGGTTATCGACCAATCAGAGTCGCCCCTGCCCAGAGCAGCCCTCACAATGAGGTGATGGGATCAGAGCGCTGCTGCGAGGCGAGTTCAGGATCAGCCGCTGAACCAGAAGAGAACACACACATCGTTATACCCATAGTGTGTCGCTTTGCACAGTAACAACTACACAATGCAACTTGTCCACCTGAAAGCAGCAGCTGGTTAAAGTGAGTCTGATGTGTGAGTGTGAACAAGAGAAAGTTTCCTCCTTCTCTTCCTGAGCGTCTGTGACTCTGCTGAGTGGGTTCCATCTCCTGAGAGAACAACTGACTGAGAGTCACAGACACAACCTGAAGAGTGAAGCTGAACTGAGATCAGTTCTTAACACTCTGAAGTTATTAACAACCATTACAGTCATTTTATTGCTGTGAAACTATCAGACAGAATACTAATATTTCAGTTTAACTCCAGTCAGACGTAGTTTTCATGAAAATCCTCAAACTACACCAGATATGCAGAAGGTCACTAGGTTTCATATCAGTAATCCTTAAACACAGGTAAAGGTCAGTCTGTGTTAAGTGCATTACAAGCTTGTGTTATCACCCGGGGGAAACAGTGTGTAACCTGAGCTGCAGAGGATTACACTCGTGTCATGTGACTGCACAGCAGCACAGACACACAAACCAGCGTCGAGCAGCGACTCCAGGCAACTTCTCCAAAACATAAACATCTGAGCTTCTAACTCGTATTTCACCAACAGGCTGAAAGAGTGAGGCACTGAAAAGGCTTTGTCATCACACGATCCAGAGAGTGTGTGTCAGTGTGTGTAAGTGTGTGTCTGCCGTCAGCATGAGGTGTGTTCACAGCTTCTTGCCCTTTTATGTAACTGGACGCCAGTGTAACACATTAGAGTGAAGCATATGTCAGTGACACTGTCCGTGAACAGGTATCAGTACTGCTTAGACCTGTGTGTGTCTGTGTGTGTGTGTCTCTCTGGGTGTGTGTGTGCACTAGCTGCCAGATGGGAGTGTATGATCCCACAGCAGGGGGTCACAGCCAGGAGACACAGGCAGAGCAGCTCTCATACATCGATCACAGCTGAGTTTCATCTCCACAGACCAGGACCTCCACGCTGCAGCAGCAGAGGAACAGATTGAGTTTATTATAAATCATCTTTACTATTTACATTCCAGTTTCCAAACTGACTCTGTTCCCTGCTCAAGAGCATTTCAGCTCTGAAGGTATCATAGTGAGATGTTGTGAGAAGCTGTTTAAAGCTCAGTGAGATGTTTCTACAGCCTGTCGTCCTTCAAGCTGCTGAGGAAAACATGAACCATCATCCCATAACCGTGGCCTTACTGGGGAGCTCCTTCAACAATTCATAATTCTATGAATAACACGAGGACAAACACATTCCTGGGTGTTGACACAGCCATCGTAGAAACAGACCATATATGTCATCTTCTCTCATCTCACCCTGGGGCCGGAAGGCTTCCATCAGAAATGTGAATTATCACAGAAAGTCAGGGTGAGGAGGAGGAGGAGGAGGAGGAGGAGGGGGGGGGAGGTGGAGGGTTGTACTACACTATCTCCCTTCATCTCCATAAGGTGAGCCGAGCTGCAGAGGAAACTTCAGACCTCTCGGCTGCTCAGTCGTGCAGAAGAGCGAGCAGCGCCAAGCGAGAGGCTGAAGCATGTGAACACAACTCACTCCCACTCCTTTGTGTGTCTGTGTGTGTCTGTGTGTGCATGTTGTGCAGCAGCCTGTCGCTGCTTCTCTTTCCATGGTGTGCGTGCTCAGCAGCAGGAGGATAGAGTAGCACTGACACTTGAGGAACTCTGTTTGTGTCTCACTATTGTGTTGCATTGTGATTATAGCGAACCAGTCCAACACATGTTGTATAATTCAGAGGCTCCAGCGTTCGGCCCGTCCTCCTCAGGCCACAGGGCGGGTTCCCAGGCAGAAGAGGAGCAGCTCCTCTTAATGCTGTGACCTTGCAGTTTTCACTCATGACGGCTCTACGTGTTCCAGCTGCTGCTCTTCTGAAGAACATGCAACGAGCTCAGGAGTAGAACTGTGATGAACAGCTGATCAGAACCCTCTGTCCCTCAGAGGTCCACGTGCTGCAGATGGGATCAGCTGCCCCCCCCCCCCCCTCACTCTGGGCTTGGAAGGTGCAGTTCAGCAGGGACCCGTCCTCCAGGTCATAGGACTCTCCCCCTCTGCTGGTTCGTTAATAATGCAACACGAGGATCTCTGCCCATTCCTGGAACACCTGACACGGAGCTGCACGAGGATTCAACTCTGCACCACAAACCGTTTGGATCCCAGCGTGATGACATTCCACCTGTCGCCAGCATCACGCCCTGCCCACGGCTGGGAGGAGGGGCAGAGATCACATGACCTCTCTGCTGTTTAAATAGTACATCATAGAAAGTTGACGTATTACTGCTGAAACGTTTCCTGTCAATCATAATCTGAACTGGCCCCAGAAGGAGGAGGACACCAGATCAGGCTCTGGAGTCAGCTAACTGAGTGCATGTGTGTGTGTCTGCCACCCGCAGCACTGCGTACACAACATACCAAGGGGCATTGTGGGTAGACAGGAAGAGGTGAGAGTGTCAACACCTCAGCTAGAGAGAGGGGTCGCTCGCCCCTGGTGCAGCGACAGAGACTCGGCAGAGAGAAGCAGATAAACAAAACATGGCCGCCATCAATCTGTGATCAGAAGAATCTGAGTCTGTCGTGTCTGTGCCACCGACATGTCAGTTCCTCAGGACCGGTCTGTTGCCCTCGTCTGTAGGAACTCACTTCAGATGACAGAGCCACCTCCCTGTCGCCTCCTCCTCTCTCCCCTGCTCCTCCTCCTCTCTCCCCTGCTCCTCCTCCTCTCTCCCCTGCTCCTCTTTCTCTCTCTGCTGCTGCAGTGAAATCAAACACATGAGACGGACCGTGACGCCTGCACAAAAACAAACGCACAATGTTGCACACAGTTCGTCCACATCTGATATGAATGAATCTGTGGTTATTAGCACACAAAGAGGTTAATAATCTCTTTGTGGAGGTGAAGGTCAGGAGGAAGGACATTCAGAATGTAGGTGAACAGAACACGCTCTTTGAAACACCAAGAAGCTGAAGCCTCTCAGCCCAGAGCAGCAGTGAGACGTCATGTGATCTTTGTGTGATGCTGTCACCAGCGAGCTTTATTTACACTGAAGCTTTCAGTCACTAAACATCGGGACTCATGACCAGAGGAGGAAGCTCGGCCTGCGACGACAAAAACACAATTTAACACAAATTTCACGTTTGAAGACGAATTCCGGTTCAGAGTTTAAATCATCGATGTTAACTCTGTGGACTCGAGACGGACGGACACCTCGTGTCCACAGAGCTGTGTCCCCCTGTCCAACCAGACGTGTATCAATTCATACTGAATGATCCCATTACAGATCAGTGGGGACGCCTCTGTAGCAAAGAAATGCATTACTGTGCGTTGAACACTAGGTGGCGGTGTACAAATATGAGTTGGGATTACGGGGATATAACAAAACTGTGGAAATGAGGCAGGAGACTTCTGTGATTGGTCTGTGTTCACTTCCTCCGTCACGTCGACATGTTGTTGTTGACTTCAACTCTCGACTCAGTGCTGCCCTCTATTGATGGACTCACTTAACAACGTACAGGATGCGTCCAACACTCCACCCCCCCCCCCCCCCCCCCCCACACACACACACACACTGCACGTTCATTAGGGCTTGTGAATAATAGGGGCGGGTCACAGCGGTTGACCTTTAACCTTGAATCTGACTGACGACCCCAGTTTGTAGTATGACAGGCATCATGCACACAAAGGGGCGGAGAGCACACACACAACGCACAGAGGGACACACATCCTCTGCAGAGTCTTACGCTGAACAATAGAAGCCTATTGGGTGTCTCTGTCCGGGACACAGCTGAGGACGAGGTGTCTCGCCCGTGTGACCTTGATGCACTGACCACCATCAACAAACACAACAAACACACAACAAGTCTTCTTCTGCGTCACAGCACAAAATGACACACAAAGTAAAACAGGTCTCTGCCTCTTCAGCATCAGGTCATATGGACCCAGCTCTGATCAGTGTGTGTGTCCTCACTGATCAGCTGGGACACAAACAGTCCTATAGGTACTGAGACCAGCAGGGGACGTGTGTGTCTGCCTGTGTGTATGTGTGTGTGTGTGCGTGCGTTTGTGTCTGCCTATGTGTATGTGTGTGTGTGTCTGCCTGTGTGTATGTGTGTGTGTGTCTACCTGTGTGTGTGTGTGTGTGTGTCTACCTGTGTGTGTGTGTGTGTCTACCTGTGTGTGTGTGTGTGTGTGTGTCTACCTGTGTGTGTGTGTGTGTCTGCCTGTGTGTGTGTGCACCTCCACAACAACTGATGCTTCAGGACCAGCAGACATCAGTGTAGGTGTGGTTACGGTTAGACAGGTTGTGTGTGTCTGTGTGTGTGTGTGTGTGTTGTGTGTGTGTGTGTGTTATTTTAATGTGATATCCCAGTGAGTCGAGTCACTGGTCCCCCCCTGCCCGCCCCCCCCCTGCTCCTACCTGGGCACGCAGCTGGGCGAGGAGCGGTCCACCTCCCAGGTCGCGTACAGGTTCATGTGGACCGGCCGGTTGGAGGTGATGCTGACCGGCTTGGAGGGCTGCATGTGCGGGGAGGGGACGCCCCCAGTCCGGGGGAGCCCTCCTCGCTCCGACATCCCGGAGGCTGGACGCTCCACACGGGGCTGAACGGGGAGGAGTGCCCGTAGCCTGGTTCTCCTGGTCCTCCTGGTCCTCCTGGTTCTCCTGGTCCCGGTTCTCCTGGTCCTGGTTCTCCTGGTCCTCTGCCGCGGTGCTAACGCGGGAGGTTGCTAATCGTCGCCCGGTGGAAACATCGCAGTGATCGCGGGGGTTTGTGTCTGAATCCCCGCGTCCGTCCCTCCGTCCCCCCGCATCAACTTCCAGTGCGTGCCGCGGTGCGTGTGCGCGTGTAGCTGTGCGTGAGTGTGTGTTTGTCGATGTGTGTGTGTTGTGTCGGTGTGTGTGAGTCTGTCGATGCAGGAAGCGGAAACGTCTCTGACACACACAATGAGCCGAGAGCCACGCCTCCTGAAGGAGAGAGAGAGAGAGAGAGAGAGAGAGAGAGAGAGAGAGAGAGAGAGAGGGTGGGGAGAGAGAGAGAGGGGGGTGGGGAGAGAGAGAGAGAGAGAGACAGAGGGGGTGGGGAGAGAGAGAGAGAGAGAGAGAGAGAGAGAGAGAGGGAGAGAGGGGAGAGAGAGGGAGGGGGGGCATGGTGCTTTCTGTTTTCATATCACATCTTCATCTCATTATTACAGATGAAGAAGTTTATATCTTTGTATTTAATCTATTACAAACACTTGTGTGTAATATGATGCATGAGTTGTGTACCTGCAGGTTTTGTGTTGTGTTGACGTTTGACACAGAAATAAACTTCAACATAACTGAAGTTACACAAACACAATGTTGTGTTTTCTTCTGGTCACCACAACCAGTTGTGTTGTGGTGTTTTGTACAATCTCCTCCAAGGTGTGGTCTGTTTACCCACAATGCAACACACATATCAAGTCATCAGACCACAACTGAAACACAACCTGTCTCAGAGCTGCAGGTTGTACATTGTGTTGTTATCACACAGAGCATCAGGTGCCTGCTCACTATGGGATGGATCTGAACCTCAGAGGATCTCACTGCTCCCCCCCCCCCCCCCCCCCTCAGACCCACTGGAGACACGGCTTGTGTTGCATTGTGTTGTTGCTCTCTTGACCTCTTGACCTCCTGGTGCAGGCAGCTGAGTGTGAAACAGGTTGTGTGTGTCTGCAGCCTCAGGTGACGCAGCCCGGGGCCCCGCCCACAACCTGTGGATCTGGATCGGGAGATGGACGCTCCTCAGATCATCTGGATGGTGATTGTGAACTCGTTGTGTGTGTGATTGTGAACTCGTTGTGTCTCTGGTTTCACACAACGTGAGGAGCTCAGAGGTTCGACTGTCTAACACCGTGGTGCAGCCGGGCCCCGTGGTGCTGCTGGGCCCCGTGGTGCAGTCGGGCCCCGTGGTGCAGTCGAGCCCCGTGGTGCTGCTGGGCCCTGTGGTGCAACCGGGCCCCATGGTGCAGTCGGGCCCCGTGGTGCAGTCGAGCCCCGTGGTGCAGCCAGGCCTCGTGGTGCAGCCGGGCCCCATGGTGCAGCCAGTGGATCGGAGCTGGTTTTGAACGGGTCCAGGCTCACAGGTCGTCTTCCTGAGGGGCTGAACCCCACGGCCCTCTGCTCGTGACAATCAGCTGAGGGACTTGAACCCGCGCCCTGCTCTGTTTAACACGCTTCCCTCCGCTCACCAGCTCCAGCCGCTGATAACCAGATTAGAATCAAGCAGATTTAAAACACACTCACAGGATTATCCCGGGTCACTTTCTACACAGAGGCCAGAATCTGCCAGGTCATCAAGTGACACTGGACGGGCCTCGGATCCAGAGTCACTTCAGTTTACACCTGGTGCAACACAACAGCACATGCATGTATCACACGTGTGTGCGGTGGATTCTGCTGCTGCACTGAAACACTTTGAGATTCTTTGATGTGATTTCTATGTTTCTCTGTTTGCAGTAGAAGCTCCAGACTCTGAGGAGCCGGGGCAGCGGTGGCTCAGGGGGCACAGCGGGTCGTCCACTGACCAGATGGGCAGTTCTCACCTCCTCCACAAGCCTAACCCCCCACCCCCCGTGTGTGATAGAAAAGTGCTGCACTTGGATGCACTGTTTGAATGTGTGTGAACAGGTGATTAGAAAACGTGGGAGGGAGGAACGAGAACCTGGCTGACGTGGAGGAGGGGGGAGTAGAGAGGAGGTGAGGGGGAGGCCAGGAGCTGGTGGACCCCCAGTGCAGGCCCATTAACCCAGAGAGGGCTGTGGTTCAGGTTAGAACCTGATGACCAAGACCAGGCTTTGCCCCCCCCCCGCCTCACAGGTGAAGACACGTCACATGATCAGGTCTCACTCAGGTGTCTTAATATCAATATATCAATAAGAAGACGCAGTATCAATGTGTGTATAATGTTTTGAGTATGTGTGTACTCGTGTTTATCTACTGCAGCTATTTAGGTCACGGTGCTTCCCACGTGGTCAGGTGACTGTCCAGTCCTCTACCGCCTCCTAGCTGTGGAAACATGCACTGCACCTTGTCAGGAAAACATCAGTAACAGCAAAGAGGAGTTCTGCACGAATCCATGAATTCAAAGTCTGATGAGTCACTCTCACGTCTGCGATGTGATGACATCACAGCAACAACCTGATTAAACCCACGTGTTTTAAATGAGATGTTTAACAGTTCACAGAACATGACTCAGCACGTTACTACCACCAGTGGATATTCCAGCTTCTCAGCCAAGAGTCCATCACATGAAGCTCTTACGTTCAGAAACTTCCTCTGAGATAAATCTTAAAATTATGGACATTGTTTGGTAAATTGAAAACTCTGAGGCCAGAACAGTAGCAAACTCTTGTCATCACTTTATTTACAAAAAACAGAAGAGAACATGGTTACACTGAAAAATAACCACAACAGAGAAAATACATGTCGTGTTTGTCACGTGACACAAAGAACATGATGCATCACGTGTATTTAAAAAAAGAAACCGCCAGGTGACCGGTGTAGCAGTTAAAATCTGGGCTTCCTCTCTCCCTTCCTGTCGCTGCCCCCTGGTGTTCAGCTCTAGAACTTGAACTCTTTGTATTTCTTGGCGCCGCCTCGCGTGTCCTGCGGCTGGGCCTTCCGCTTCTTTTGCTGCACGGTGAAGTGGAGAGAAGAGAAGATATTAATATTCAAATGTCACCGCAAGAGGAAAAGTGAAAGGACTCAAAGGGTTCTTCTCTTAGAGCCTGAACGAGTCTGTACCTTCTGTTTGGCTGCGTGCTCGGCCACCATGTCGCTGAAGTCCTCCTTCTCCACCTGGGCCTGCTGCTCCCGGACGTGCTCCTCGTACTTCTGGGTCATGGCCATCGGGTCCAGCTCCAGCTCCTCCGGGGCCAGGGCCACCTCCACGCCCTGTGACTCCTGCCCTCCCCCCGCCTTACGAGCTGCCATGGCCTGAGGAGAGAGGACAGATAACAGTGAGGAGGAGAAGATGACAGCTTCTTGTCTTCATGTGGACGGTGGAGGCGTGTCTTACCCCTGACACGTCGTAGATGTGCGTGGAGGCCATCATGGCAGCTCCCACTGGTCCAGTTCTTCTCTCAGGAAGCACAGTGAAGAGCTGTGGCGTCTCGTTCCTGTGAAAACAACAGAATGATCCATTAAAGCAGAACTTAAGTCAAACTCACGATACGCAGCAAACATGGAATAGTCCTGATCCATAACGAGGGAATAATACAAGCAATGGAAGGAAAACAGTCACCGTTTGCTCAGGACTTACCGCAGAGATATCATGGATATGATAAAACTAAAAGGTAAGTCAGAATCAGATAGAGACACTCACCCGTCCATGGCCTCCTCGATCTTCTTCTTCCTCAGCTCAATCAGCTCGGGGGTCTCCATCCCGGCCGGGACCGAGGAGAAGCCTCCGGGCGTGATCAGTCCACTGGAACACAGGAGTACACACAACAGGCTCATTCATGCACACGAGTACAACCCAAGAGATCATTTCAATTCAAACACATCAACTGAACCAGTTTACATAATCATCCCAGTGTGTGCTTCAACCCAACAAGCTCACAGACCAGTTGATGAACTGGTAACATTCAGAACCTTGAACCTCCCAGCTGAACCAAGCGGGACAGACAGAACTATGTTGAGCTCTTCATCTGATCGACAATAACACGCGTCTAAAAATAAAATCAACGACTTTTCTATTTTGGTTTAGTTTGATCTGCGGATGTTTGTCGCCTCCTGATTAGAACCTGAACTTCAGTTTGAAGTACCTGTCAGCTGGTGTGAAGAACCCGGTCTCATCCGGTTTCTCCTCATCGCTCTCCTCCTCCTCCTCTTCCTCCGACGACTCCTCGTCCGAAGGCTCCAGCTCTCCCCAGGGGGTGTGGTCCAACTCCTCCTCGTCCGCTTTGGCCTGAACACAAACACACACACAAACACACAACAGTTTAACACACATATCTGAACCTTAAATTAAAGTTTATTGTTAAACTGTAAAATATGATGCTCCCATAATGACATCATAGGAATAATTGGTACATAGATATATATCTTTTAAATATGTGCCAGTTACCTGGAAGTCTGCAGCGTTGGTGCCGAACACGTCACCGTAGAGAGGTTTCCCCATCTCGTCCACCGGCGGCTTGCCCCAGCCTCCAGCGTGGTAACCAAACGTGCAGTTCTGAGGAAGAGGAGGATGAAGATTAGATAGGTTGGTTTAGTAATCGGGTCAATACTTTTCAATTTGTGGGGTTGCACGAGAAGCTCTCACCTCTGGGATGGGGGAGTTCAGTCCTGGTATTTTGAGGTTGGGGTAGGAGGGAGGGGGGCCGTACCTCTGCATGGCGATCAGCCAGGGGGGGGGCACCTTGTGGGCATTCTGGGAAAGAGAAGACGACACCTTTTAATGCTTTCATCATTTCTAATATTTTCTATTTGGATCATCTGCATCTGAAGCTATGAAGTGTGAACTCTGTCAGTGTTTCTTCCTCCTCTCGTTGCAGCTCGTGTGACAGGAAGTGACTCATCTTCACATCAACACGTTTACCAGCGGAAACAGAGAAAGCAACACAACAGGAGAAAGTGACACAACAGTGTGACAACAGCACAGTGCACAGTGTGTGGTCATCTCCGGTGCTCCAGAGGAACTGGTTTCAAAGCTTCAGTAACTCGAGGCTCATGGTGGAACTCACTGGTCCCACTGGCATCCCCAGGGCGATACGCAGCTCGTCGGACAGATCGCCCGGCTTCTTCTCCTTCAGACGAGTCTCAAACTCTTTACCCTGCAGACACACAACACAACACAACACAACGGTCAGCCAAGGTCACACAACACAGGGTCATCGAGTAGTCCTGTGGTTTGTGGGCTCTACTACCTCATAGTAAAGATCTCCGTGGATAGTGAGCTTGGGTTTGATCTGCCACTTGAAGAAGGCATCGTGCAGCTTCTGGTAGTCGATGTCGATCTTTCCCATCTTGGGACGGACCTTCTCTCTCATTTTGGTCTTCATTGTTTTGGCGTCCTCCTGTGAGCAGACGACAGAGAGCCTGGTTGAATCACATGTTTAAAGACAGAGAAGAAGCCACAGGGCTCCAGAAACGTGTCAGGAACCCACCTTCTCCTGCAGGGCCTCCCTCATCTCCTGGATCCCCGTCCTCTTGATGAACTCCGGCAGCTCGAACGGAGGCTTCTCGATTCCTCTCTTGCCCTGCAGGTACTTCCTTTTGAAGCACCAGTGGCGGGGCACCGGCACGGTGTTCCTGGTGGCCTTCAGGTGGACGAGCAGCTTGGGCTCCTGGGCGGTCACATCATGCATCTCCACCACATCTGGACGAGCCACCAGCTGGAGCAAAGGGGAGATGGTGTTCTATCCTGAAGCACATTTCTTCCACCGGCTGAAAAGGAGGAGGATGAATTGAGAATCTGAATTTACCTGCTTGAGCTCAGCCACCGTCAGTCTGTTCATCCTCCTCAGCTTCTTCTTGGACAGTTTAGATACATCTGGTCTTAATTCCTATAAATAAAAAAACATTGAAAATAATGTAAACGTAAAGAAGACAGATTTTTGTGGCTCTGCTCTCTGACAGGTGGACGGATTCAAACCTCATCGCTGTCGTCACTGTCTCTCCTCTCCTCCTCAAATCCCTTCTTCCTCAGCACGGCTGTCTCCGGCTTGTCTGTCTTCTCCGGCTCCTTCTCCTTCTCTTTCTTCACATCATCTGTCAGCTGGGAACAAGAAAGAAACCATCGCATTACATAAAAACCCAACGCCATCAAAATAATAATAATACTCTTAACGCTTCGTGAGCTGCTTGTTCTTCCAGAGTCAGATGTTCTAACCTTGAACGCCTCAAAGATCCTCTTGAAGAAGATGTAGTTTGGGTCGTAAATCTCTGGCTCCTCTGTGATGTACTCGATCTCCACCTCTGGCTCCTTCTCTTTCTCCTTCTCCTTCTCCTTGTCTTTTTCTTTGTCGTCCCCCTCCTTCTGATGCTCCTGCTCCACCAGCTCCTTCTTCTCCAGAGCTCGCTTCTTCTTGCTCTTCTTCTTGCGGTTCCTGCGCCTGCGGTTTTTCTGAGGAAGATGTTTATGTTGGGATTACAACTCAATCATCAGGTCTATTTTCTCTGATGATTTGCTCATATAATTCAAAAGAGGGGACTGTGATGTGGTGAATCAAACATCTGAGGTTTATAAAGTTCTCTGATGCTTCCAGGCCACAGGTCACACGGGCTCATTCTACATTGTAAGAGTTTAAGATAAAGACTTACATCTTTCTTAGACATTTGGTCGTCGTCTTCTGTCTCAGACAAGACTGGAGCCGAGGAGTTCATGTCCATCTCTGCTCCCTCATCAAACTCCTCCCCTTTGAAAGGCAAAAGAAAATGAGTTGAGACAAATCAGACCTGGAAAGTAGAACCCAGAGTGTCTGAGCTGATGGGACCCAGGCGACGGCTCTACTGACCTGTGGGGTCGGTGAGCTGCTCCTGCCTGATCTCCTTCAGCTGGAGGATCTTCTCCAGAGCCTGAGGGATCTTGGGACCACTGATGCTTATCTCCTCATTCTGCCAGAGCTGGAACGGAAGCAGAGGAGTTATCACAGTGTGACTTCAGAAGTTCACAATCCTATCTTGAGCTACACAAACATTTCACACAGGCTTTGAAATCAAAAATCTCAACTGAGTGTTAATGTTGAGATGATTTCATGATTCATGTTCTTTATTCTCTTCCACCTCCACTACATGAAATCACACACAGAAGGAGCAGCGTCGGTTCACCTCTCGGTTGTCTTCTCCTGGAGGAGGAGGCACTCTCTGCTTCTGGGTGGGCATCATGCTCACACCAGGAGGCAGCGGCCCACGAGGATCCATACCTGCAGAGCAAACCAGAGTCAGATCCAAACTTCTGTGGAGAACCTGAACGTTCCTTCTCTTCTAACAGAGGTTGAACCAGTTCCACGGACGGGACTCAACATTTTTATTGATTGAAAAACTTTATTAAAGTTGAAAAACTGTATTACGACGATTGTGATTAAGATATTGTGGAGAAATCTAAACCAACCTCTCATTGCACTGATGAGGGGCATGGCCCTGGGGCCCATCTTGGACATCTCCTGCTGACGCTCCTGTTCCAGCAGCACTGCAGCCTGATGTACACGGAGGTAAACAGGTGGAATTAAGATGGTAGAAACTAAAAGGGAGGGAAGTATTAAATAATCATGTGACTAGATTCAACAGGTTGACTATATTCTTCTTCTCACCCTTTTCTGCTGCTCCAGAAGATCGTGTTCATCCATGACTCTGGAATCACCCTGCGACAGACACCAGCATTCATCAGTAAACAAACTGCCTCAGTGGTTTTTAGTCAAAGCTAAACGCAGCCAGTGGGTTGACTGGTCAGTAAACTGGTATTCCACCCCCCCTCACCTGCTGCTTGGCCCTCTCCTCCTGCTGTAGCACCATGGCTGCTCTCTGCTGGACCATCTTCAGCTGATCTTCATGGGACATCCCGGGAGGGGGCAGCCCGGGGGGCTCCATGCCCATGTGCATGCCGGACGGAGGGGGCCCGGGCATCATGCTCATGGCCTGGAGCATGCCCATACCCGGAGGCATGGGTGGCATGGGCATCGGGGGCATGGGGGGGATACCTTGCATCTGTGGAGGAAGACATAAGGTTTTACAACAAATCCATTGATCCATTCATAATACACACATTTTATTTATAGACTTATTCAACAGTGGCGTCAGAAACACTTTGAATGCTTAGAAAGAAACTAGTGAGGTTTGGCTTCTCATGTATAACAAAATATTCATATATAACCAAAAATAAATTTGTAAATGTCGAATGTAAATAGATAAAATATGGTTGATATAGATTTAGCTAAAATTACAGCATTTATACCTCCTCTCCAGACCAGTCACAGAATCTGGATATTTAAACACATTTGAGGATTTTCACTACATGAAGTGTTTTACCTTCATGACATCATATTCTATTATCATGCAATCATCACAGTTTCAAGAGTCACATGCATGATTCCACCAGTGGATCCCAGCTGCTGCTGCAGTGGGTCACTGTGGTGTAATGGGAGCCTTTACCTGGGGGCCCATTGGTTTGTCGTCCCCGTGTTTGCTGAGGAGAATCCTGGTCTGCAGAGACACAGAGGAGCAATGAGGCGACACAAGGGTTTTACATTAAAAACATTGAACTCTAATCAAATGTATTTACTTGATCAGCTTTATACCAACAGTCTAAATCTATAAGTATAACATAGTCATATAACACAAGTTGCACATGACCCTTTAACTACCAGTGCTCCCATTCAGAGCAGACGATGGGATTGCCCTGCCTCGACCGGTGGACTCACCTGCAGCATGTAGCCCTTCAGTCGGTCCATCAGCTCCTCTCTGGGACCTGTGGACACCAGAGAGCGGGTTAGTGTTAGCTTCCCGGTGAACAGGCGGCAGCAGCGCTAGCTAACAGGTCGGTTCTCTACTCAGCTCTTTAAACACGGACCCGAGGCGGGAATAAGCCTCCAAACAGAGAACACGTGTCTTTAAAACGTCTATTTAACTGAAGCAGGAAGTTGTTAGCATAACAAATCAGTGTAAACAGGCCCAGCGCTAGCTCGCTATTAGCAGCTAGCATTAGCAACTGGCTAGCTGCTGTTAGCACTCCTCCCCGGCTCGCCGCCTCCTTCCCCGGTCTTTCTCTCACCCATCACCGGCGCTCCCAGCTCCGCCAGCTTGGCCTGGAGCTCCGGGTGGCTCCATGTGTTCAAAGCCGCGATAGCACTGCCTAAGTCGGACTGGAGGGACTCGGTGCCCGGTGGACCGTCGGACGCCATGTTGAAGCTCCCTGAATGAAACGCTGCTGCACGGACACAAGAGAGGCCGAGAGCATCATGGGTAGGCCGCAGTGGCTGCTGGGAGGTGAAGTCCGGAAGAGGAAGGGGCGCAGTGGCGGGTTACAGCCTCTAGGTGTCAGTGTGGACACTCTGAACCTGGTTTATTATGTCCACTTATTAATTGAAGAGCTTTAAAAGTCTGATCTGACAAAATGAACAGTTCGTGGAATGGAATGGTCAGCTGCTGAGACAAACTAGAGACAGGACATCAGAGACAGAACTAGAGACAGAACTAGAGACAGAACTAGAGACAGACATGAGAGACAGACATGAGAGACAGAACTAGAGACAGAACTAGAGACAGAACTAGAGACAGAACTAGAGACAGAACTAGAGACAGACATGAGAGACAGACATGAGAGACAGAACTAGAGACATAACTAGAGACAGAACTAGAGACAGAACTAGAGACAGAACTAGAGACAGAACTAGAGACAGGACTAGAGACAGGACATCAGAGACAGACATGAGAGACAGAACTAGAGACAGAACTAGAGACAGGACTAGAGACAGAACTAGAGACAGGACTAGAGACAGACATGAGAGACAGACATGAGAGACAGAGCTAGAGACAGGACATCAGAGACAGACATGAGAGACAGAACTAGAGACAGAACTAGAGACAGGACTAGAGACAGAACTAGAGACAGGACTAGAGACAGACATGAGAGACAGACATGAGAGACAGAGCTAGAGACAGAACTAAAGACAGAACTAGAGACAGAGCACTAGAGACAGAACTAGAGACAGAGCAGTAGAGACCAACATGCAAGATATAATATGATAATAGTAAACTTTATTTGTACAGAAGCTTTCATATGAGTCCTGCAGCTCAGAGTGCTTCACATTCTATGTAGATGGAAATAAAATCATATTTATAAAACAAAAACATGTTTATAAAATCTAATTTAATTTGTATTATACTCTAATATAATATAATATATTGATTTTTAATTAATGTCCAAATAAAGCATGTGCATGTCAGTGTTTGTGAGTAGTGTGAGTGCGCATGCGCATTATGAGCATCGCCTGCAGCAGTTGAGAGAGAGAGAGAGAGAGAGAGAGAGAGAGAGAGGGGGAGGGAGTGGGGGGGTGGTGCCTCTCTCAACATGGAAGCAGACCCAGTCCTGTAGAGTGAGAAGTGGATCGTCTGACGGAGACTCGCTTTCTGAGGTAAACACAAACTCTCACGTTCACTTCTGACACACGCGACAAATCTGAATCACGTGTTTGACGAGCTGGACCGAACTTTCTGTTTGTAGCTTCAACGAGCTTCAAGTTCGGAAAGAGAATCTGTCGAGACGCGAAGAAACAGTCCGGCTCCATGTCTGCGTGAAATCTGAAAGTCTGCCTGACGTGACGCGGGTTGTATGTCGTTTGTGATTGTGTTGTGTTCTCCGCTGAACCAGATGTGTGAGGGACGTGTACACAGCTGCTGCAGAGTTACACAGCTGTGTGTGTCCCTTCCTGTGAGGGGCCACACCCACCAGCAGGGACACGGGCCCTGTGAGGACCATGTGTCCTCACAGGGATCAGGGGACAGGTGTCCATATGCAGGAGTAGAGATATAGATGTAGAGATATAGATATAGATCTATATATAGATCTATATATGTATATCAACTGTCAAATCCAAGTTGTGACAAATCTAAAAGATGTGTTGTTTCTTTAAGACGTGCGCTTCAAGTTTGTGTGAACGTAAATAATCAACTGTTACGTGTCGTGTAACATAAACTCTGTACGTAAAAACCAGTCGGGCAAAAACATGTTTCAACGAAAAACGTGGAAAGTGTCAACGTACGTTCAGCAAAAAGTTTGTTTGATGCTTTTTAAAACCTCCGATCATTCGTGTAACATGAACTTGCGTGAGTAGAGTCTTAAGGCTAAGGGTTTCTGACGCTAGAAGCCGATCTACCATAAAAAGGCTCATATCATTACTCAACCATTTGTTTTGTGTGCTGCTGTTTATTATTGTGTTCAGCCATCTTGGTTTTTTGAAACCAGAAGTAGCCATATTTGGAGGAGCGGGGGCGGAGCCTAACTGAGATCCACAGTATCCTATGGGACTTGATGGGACCATAGTGAACGTCCTGTTGAATCGTAGAACTGACGTTAGAAATCAGGTGGGATTTTCTCATTGAGACGTCCCCCTCTGCTGGTCATATGAGAGAAGACAGGTTTCTAGACGTCCCTGTTGGCTTCACTTTCCGGACCTCACGTTTTCTCATGTGCTTTAAAATGTCTGACACGTGGAGTCTGGTTTCATCCCGGCTTTGATTCAAATCTCTGTGATCGTCAGAGTTTCACTTCCTCTGCCGACACCGAGCGCTCTGGATCCTCTGCTGCTCTGGTTCCTCTGCTGCTCTGGTTCCTCTGCTGCTCTGGTTCCTCTGCTGCTCTGGTTCCTCTGCTGCTCTGGATTCTCTGCTGCTCTGGTTCCTCTGCTGCTCTGGTTCCTCTGCTGCTCTGGTTCCTCTGCTGCTCTGGATCCTCTGCTGCTCTGGATCCTCTGTGGCTCTGGTTCCTCTGCTGCTCTGGTTCCTCTGCCGACACCGAGCGCTCTGGTTCCTCTGTGGCTCTGGATTCTCTGCTGCTCTGAAACCTCTGCTGCTCTGGATCCTCTGCTGCTCTGGATTCTCTGCTGCTCTGGATTCTCTGCTGCTCTGGATTCTCTGCTGCTCTGAAACCTCTGCTGCTCTGGATCCTCTGCTGCTCTGGATTCTCTGCTGCTCTGAAACCTCTGCTGCTCTGGATCCTCTGCTGCTCTGGATTCTCTGCTGCTCTGGTTCCTCTACTGCTCTGAAACCTCTGCTGCTCTGGTTCCTCTGTGGCTCTGGTTCCTCTGCTGCTCTGGTTCCTCTGCTGCTCTGGTTCCTCTGCTGCTCTGGATCCTCTGCTGCTCTGGTTCCTCTGCTGCTCTGGTTCCTCTGCTGCTCTGGTTCCTCTGCTGCTCTGGATCCTCTGACGAGCGCTCTGGATCCTCTGCTGCTCTGGTTCCTCTGCTGCTCTGGTTCCTCTGCTGCTCTGGTTCCTCTGCTGCTCTGGTTCCTCTACTGCTCTGGTTCCTCTGCTGCTCTGGTCCCTCTGCTGCTCTGGTTCCTCTGCTGCTCTGGTTCCTCTGCTGCTCTGGTTCCTCTGCGGCTCCAGGGACACTCTGGATGTTTCATGTCACAGTGTCTGGAAGGTGACCCGTGCACACACACACCCTGAGGACACTGGACCTCACAACCCTCGGGCGTCGCTCTACACTCACATCAGATGAGAAGCTGTCCTCACATCAGCTCCGTGTCTCTTCCTGAGTTCTGTAAACTCATGTGACCTCTGACTCGTCCTTATCTCCGTCAGTCTGCAGCCATATGTTTCTTCTGGAAGCTGCATGACCCATATCTTCTTACACATTGCATAATAACAGCTATTAATAACACAATGTGTTTGCTACCTCATCTCAAGGTAAAGGCTCGTCACTGATGACTGTGTGTGTTGTTCATTACACAACCTGTGAGGGGGAAATATCGTCTCAATGTAAAGCCCGACTCAGTGTGTTGTGGTGCAGCTCATGTGTGTGTTCAGCCCGGCAGTGTGCGGAGGGCTTCATGTGTGTGTTGTGTTGTTGGACTGCAGCTGCTTCTCCTTCCTGTCGTCTGCTGCCTGTCGTTACTCGTCAGGCGCTGAGGTGGAGGAGGTCCACGGTGTGTGAGGGCAAGGGGGGGAGGAAGTGGGTGGGGGGGTGCGAGTGAATTTCATATGTGAGGGGAGATGAAATATTCATTGTGAGCAGATTGAAGTCATGTTGGGTTTGAGCCCCGATAACACGCAGCAGAGAGGGAACCACAGACTGGTTTGATGTTTCACTGGGTGGAGGATCCTCTGGTTCTGAAGGAGCCTGAGAAGCTGAAGGTCCTGCAGACACAGAGCAGTGTGTGTGTGTGTCTGTGTGTGTCTGTGTGTGTCTGTGTGTGTTGTTCTGATAGACGACCTCTAGGACCCCTGGCGTTGGAAACAGGTCGACCTCTCTTTGTTCAGGGATTTAGGTTTGTTGTGCAGATTGTGTGTTTCATCAGGTTTAAATGTTGTTTGTGTTGTTTTAAATGTTGTTTGTAGTAACACTTTCCACAGTTTCTCACAATAGGGACAGATATGAACACTGTGTAACACAACAGAGCTCCAGTGACTCACAGGGAGACTTGTAATGGGTGCGGCTCACAGCGAGCAGAGGAAAGTGTAACTCCGCTTGGCGCCCTGTGCCAACAAACTCCGTCCAGCCTCTGGCGTGACTGACGGGCGAGTCTCGAACCCGGAAGGGTGCACGGTGCAGATAGCGGGGGGGGGGGGGGGGGGGGGGTGAGCTGCTGAACAGCGGGACGGGGAGGAGACAATGGAGGACAGATGTTAGTAGACACACACACTGAGAGGAGCTCTAACCACAGGTTACTTCTTCCTGGTTTGATTCCAGCCTGAGAGCTTTAGCTTGTTCTGGGCCTCGTGCTCTTCACTGAGCACCAGGACTCACACCCTCCTGTTACACTCACTGTGAATACACACGCACATGCACTTCCTTAATGGGACCTGTCTGATCACACATTAACTTTACTGACAGAGGCGGTGCACAGTCACAGTGGGACTGTGATGTCACTCAGTGGTTGTGAAGCCAGTGTCTCTGCAGGGTTCAAGCTGGAGCAGGAGGACGATATGTCTCTAATCCATGGGACCATGAACAGAGTGTCCCTTTGCTAGCATGTGTT
>NC_070648.1:436126-495840 GCF_947347685.1 Pleuronectes platessa | reverse complement strand
CAGGTCTCTGGTCTCATGTCTCTGTCTCTGTCTCTGTCTCAGGTCTCTGGTCTCATGTCTCTGTCTCTGTCTCTGTCTCATGTCTCTGTCTCTGTCTCATGTCTCTGTCTCTGTCTCTGTCTCATGTCTCATGTCTCATGTCTCTGTCTCATGTCTCATGTCTCTGTCTCATGTCTCTGTCTCTGTCTCTGTCTCAGGTCTCTGGTCTCATGTCTCTGTCTCTGTCTCTGTCTCATGTCTCTGTCTCTGTCTCATGTCTCTGTCTCTGTCTCTGGTCTCATGTCTCTGGTCTCATGTCTCTGTCTCATGTCTCATGTCTCTGTCTCTGTCTCATGTCTCATGTCTCATGTCTCTGTCTCATGTCTCCTGTCTCATGTCTCATGTCTCATGTCTCTGTCTCATGTCTCAGGTCTTTTGTCTCGTTGTTCTTTGTCTGAGCATGTTTCCACTTTCTGCTTTTCCCTTTTCTGCTCACTGCCCTGCCTCTTCCAGGGTTTTCCTTTGTACCGCTCTGGATCCCTCTGGACGGATTCCTCAGACCTGGATGAGTCATCCCACAATGTGATTATGAGCTGGCAGGGGCGTTCTGGTGATTGATCCAAAAAGAAATGAGAAAGAAGAATTAGGAGAAAGCTGTGTGAGCAAACAGAGCGTCAGACAAAGGGAAGAAGAATAAATTATAACAACAGCAAATCAGAAAACCACTGGGGCAGGATCCGGTTCCACGGTTCTTATTATAGCACACGAGGCTTTAACGTGTTCTCAGTTGTGTGGAGAAAAATCATTTCTCAAGATTTGAGTTTGTAAGTCCGGACACAGATGAGGTAACGTTTCATTTCCCTCAGAGAGAGCTGGTGTCAATGTGAGAGGACGAGTAAGAGACCAATCAAGTTGTGTGTGTGTGGCAGCATTCAGGCCACAGGCGAGTGAGTGGGCCTCTTTATGTGTGTGTGTGTGGGGGGGGTTGTGTTTGTGTGTGTGTGTGAGGAGTGTGTGTTGTCCCTCATCGGCTTCATTGTGACATCGCTCCTCCCAGAGGTGGATCTGCAGGGTGTGTAGAGCGATCCATCTTCCTGCTGTACACACAACACAAAAAACACACACACACACACTGGCACTAATTCCACACACTACAACCACAAACACAAACACTCACACTCACACACGCACGCACACACACAAACACTGGCACTAATTCAACTCATTACAACCACGCACACACACACACGCGCACACGCATGCACGCACGCACACACACACACACATGCACACACACACACACACACCATGCACACACACACACACACACACACGGTTATCCTGCCACTCCCCCCCCCCGTCTTTATCTCTTCTAACAAATCGAATTACTCTGAAAAATAAATATCTCACTGTGCCTCTCGCTCTTATTTTGACGATCTCTGCCTGCGGCTGCTTCTACTTCCTGCCCAACGTGTTTCCTGCTTCTGCCCAAAGTGAAGCCGACAGGAGTCAACAAACTGGATCCAGTGGCCAGAACCATAGACTAGAGGAAAATGGAGCCATAGACTCCCAGTATATAATCCATAAATGATATCCTGTGTCAAACTAAAATGATGATATTGAAATCCACTGTAACAATAACAATCCTGACTTGTTATCTTGTTGTTTCTTATATTTTAAATTCATATACACAAATGTAGGATAACCACAACTACACACACACACACTCACACTAAACACACCTTCTTTCACATGCATCTCCTCTGGAGTTGCATTAGCCTCTTCTGCCCCCTGCTGGCCAGCAGCGTGTGTGGCAGCCGTGGGAAAGTTACAGCAGCGATTCAGTGAACTTCATCTTTTAATCTCCTCCAATCCGCTCATTGTTGGAGCTGCTGGCTCCTCGGGGGCGTCGCCTGACGAGGAACCAGAACATGAACGATAGTCACGTCACCAGTTGAACCAGGGATCGACTGGCTGGACTGGTTTGACACATAGTTCAAAGAGAGGCCCGGGGGGGGGGGTGTAATGCTCTGCCTCTGTGTCGAGTTGAAACACACAGAAGGATTAACTTCCTGTAGCCTGATGCTTCCTGAGCAGCTTCACATCAGAACCACTCAGATCACAGAACACTAGAACTTCCTCTCACTGGTTCCAGTCCCAGACCAGTGGAAACCCTGCAAACATGTGCAAGATTTTAATTTTCAAATATTATGGTTGTTTGTTGCCTTTTGTCTTTTCTATTAAGGTTTAGGGTTTAAATATATGTTTATATAATATATATATCTTCTCTTATGGTTATATTTGAACCCTGTTCAGCACAGTTGTTTTCAATGTGCCTCATAAATAAACTTTAAACTCTTCAGAAAAAGATTGATCATATATTATGAGTTTATATAATATAATGCATAGATTATAGATTCATGTATAAACAGGATATGGCTCCACCTCAGTATCAATGCTCCAGATATTGAGTAATGAACTCTTTTATTTTGAAGTGGTATCAGAATGACACTGACCTGTTGTTGGACGTCTTCTCCGTCTGGTCAGTTCTGGCAGTTCGGTGAGTGGGTGGAGGTGGTGGTCGACGACCGGCTGCCGGTGAAGGACGGGAAGCTGCTGTTCGTCCACTCGGTGGAGGGGACGGAGTTCTGGAGCGCGCTGCTGGAGAAGGCCTACGCCAAGTAAGAGAGACCCGGAGACACCTCCATGACCCGTCTGTCCCTCTGTCCCTCTGTCCTCCTGCTCACTGCTCTTCTCTTGCTCTCAGGCTGAACGGCTGCTATGAAGCTCTGTCGGGCGGCAGCACGTCCGAGGGGTTCGAGGACTTCACCGGCGGCGTGACGGAGATGTTCGACCTCCCGAAGGCGCCGCCTGACCTCTACAGCATCATCCACCGGGCCATCGAGCGGGGGTCCCTGCTGGGCTGCTCCATCGACGTCAGTACCCGTGCACCGAGCGCGTCCTCACAGTCCACAGCAGACACACACAGTTGTGATACATACAACAGCTACAGGGACAGACGTGTCCCTCAGGAGCTGGAGCAGAATGAATAGTGGACTTTAGGCCACACTGCACTTTTTAATGAGCACCGGCGCCCTCTGGTGGTCGTTAACCACTTCCTGTCTCAGTTAACAAACACTAAGATGAGTGAGGGGACGTGTGTGAGTCACATGTCTCTGCTGACCTCACTGACCTGGAGTCTGCTCTGTGCCTCAGGTCACCAGCACACGGGACAAGGAGGCCGTGACCTTCAAGAAGCTGGTGAAGGGACACGCCTACTCTGTGACCGCGGTGGACGAGGTGAGGACACTCTGAGCTACACCAAGTCACACATGTCAACATGGGGGGGGGGGGTCAAACCTTCATAACACAAGAAACAAAGAAACTTGTTCATCATTAAAATCATCCTGAACGTCTTTCATGGTGTGTTTTACTGTAACAATTCATTTCAGGGTAACACAAACTACGTACACACACTACGTACACACGACCCGTGTGAAACCCACTGACCCCATGTGACAGGCGAGAGTCAAGCAGGACACACACACACACAGACACACACTCTCCTCACAGTGTGGCTTCTCCTCCTGACAGGTGGTGTACAGAGGGAACATGACCAAGCTGGTCCGCATCAGGAAACCCCTGGGGGGAGGTGGAGTGGACCGGGGCCTGGAGCGACAAGTGAGAGCTCACTACATGTTCATTACATATTCATATTCAATTATATTAATATTAAATTATACTTGTATTAAATGAGGATAGTTCCACCTGAACTTTCCTGGAGTTTAAAAAAAGATGCAAACGTCTTTTCATCTTGTCCACGTCCTGAACAATACACTTTGAGTCACACACATAAGATTCCCTGTTTAGTGTGTGTGTCTGTGTGTGTCTAATGTCAGTGTGTGTCTCCAGCTCCAGAGAGTGGGACAGCGTGGACCGCTCCGTCAGAGGTCGGCTTCAGAACCAAAGTGACGACGGGGAGTTCTGGTGAGTTCTTCTGCTCCAGGTTCTCCTCCAGCTCTACAAGCTGAGAGGAACCTGGGATCAGCTGTGGTTCTTCAGATCTGATTCTCTCACTTCCTGTTCCCCAGGTTTGACCTGTCACAGGATCAGTGTGTGTTCTGTGTGTTTCCCTCCAGATGAATGATTGTGTAACACTTCTTCTCCTGTCTCGTCTCCCAGGATGTCCTTCAGCGACTTCCTGCGTGAGTTCAGCCGTCTGGAGATCTGCAACATCACGGCCGACGCTCTGCAGAACAGCCAGCTGAAGAAGTGGAGCTCCTCGCTCTACCAGGGGGAGTGGAGGAGAGGCAGCACAGCAGGGGGCTGCAGGAACTTCCCAGGTACAGGAGCCTCTGAGCCACGCCCCCTCCAGCTCTTTGAGTCTATGATTGAATTAAATGTTCATGTGTCATTGAGGTCATGAATGTGTCTCTCCCCCCCCCCGTCTGCAGCCACCTTCTGGCTCAACCCTCAGTTCAAGATCGCCCTGCAGCACCCGGACGCCCCCGGCCAATCAGAGTGCAGCTTCCTGGTGGCCCTGATGCAGAAGGACCGCAGGAAGAAGCGTCGAGAAGGAAAAGACATGGAGACCATCGGGTTCGCCCTGTACGAGGTGAGGGGGGGGGCGACTGGTGAGGACCTGGTTTATCTTCACGTTGCTTATCACATGATTCATATTTATTAATCTCATATTTCTGTGTTCTCACAGGTTCCAGACGAGGTAGGAGTTTTTCTTCTCTCACATTTCTAAACAATTGATTTAATCAGATTTACAACATTAAAATGAGCTTAAAGTTGGGGGCGGAGCTTCCGTTGATCAAAGCTGTGAAAGACTAACAGAGGTCCTGGTCCTCAGTTCGCGGGCCGGTCCGGGGTCCACCTGAAGAGGGACTTCTTCCTCACCCACGGCTCCAGCGCTCGCTCCGAGCTCTTCATCAACCTGAGGGAGGTCAGCTCGCGGCTGCGGCTGCCGGCGGGCGAGTACATCATCGTGCCGTCCACGTTCGATCCCAACAAAGAGGCCGACTTCGTCCTCAGGGTTTTCTCTGAGAAGCCGGCGGCCTCCGAGTGAGACATTCAAATCTGTCGTTCATCAGAGTTTATCTTTAACTGCTTTTAATCCACGATGCTGACACATTGAAGATTTGATTGATTATTATTTATTTAATTATTGATTTGTCCTGCATGTTTTATATAACCTGTAATGATAAGTTTGGTGAAATGATGAGAATGAAAATAAGGTCAAATTAAAGACTCCCACCTTTTGGGATGAAAATAATGAAACATACAAACAGATAGAAAATGAAGAATCGATCCTGTCTGTCTGTGTCAGGGAGCTGGACGACGAGGTGGAGGCGGAGCTTCCCACTGAGGTGAGACACAGTTTGACCCACAGCACCTGAACGGCTGCGTGGACACACACATGACGTGTCTCCTCCGTGTTTCAGGTCGAGGTGGACGAGAGCCAGATCGACGCCGCCTTCAAGAACCTGTTCAGGCAGCTGGCCGGGCCGGTGAGTTCTCAGCAGGTGACGGCCTGGTTCAGGTCCCACGAGGTTGTGTTAACGTTTGTGTGTCTGTGTCGATAGGACATGGAGATCAGTCTGACGGAGCTGCAGACCATCCTCAACAGGATCATCAGCAAGCGTGAGCTCAACTCCCTGAGACTGTGGAACCCCGTGTTTACTCAGAACCTCAGGAACCTGAGCACAGCACCAACCTGTCGCCTCTGGTTCTGACTGAAACCCCCCCCCCCCCCCCCCCCCCAATAGCCCTGCACCGAATGTGTTCTGTACATATTGAAGATACATGTAAACTGTTGATTTCCTTGAATCCACGTCATCTCAAAATGCAGGTGTCCAGCTCTGTTTATGATAATATGACGCCTGAAAGAAGCCGACGCCCATAAAACCACGTTCACATTTACTGGAGCTTTTTATCTGCACAAACTCAGAGATCCATGAACTGTTCCCTGAGAAACTGGTGAAAATGTCCTAAGAGATGTTAAAGAAAGATCCTGGATCTGCCAGAATGTGAAGGGTCCTCTCTGTCTCCGTGTCCTCCCACCAGGAGACGGACACAGGGACACACTGGAGACTCAGGTGTTCAATGAGCTTTTCCTCTCTGTGTCTGTCTTTGTCGTCCATCAGATAAAGACCTGAAGACGGACGGCTTCACCAAAGAGTCGTGTCGCAGCATGATCAACCTCATGGACGTATCCTGGCTTCCCCCTCTCACCACACCTTCATGTTGTTGACATTAAAAATACGATAGAACTAAACCTTCAGTCCAGAAAGTTTCAGATTTGTTTTCTTAACCTGAGGACCAGACGGACGGCAGCGGGAAGCTGGGCCTGACGGAGTTCCACGTCCTCTGGGAGAAGATCAAGCGCTACCTGGTGAGATGAGCATGTGTGTGTGTTTGGACTTGTGACCAGACGACTTGTTGTTCTTTGTGTTGTTTGTTGTCTCACTGTGTGTTGCTTGGTTCTGTCCACGTCTCCCTCCTGTTTGAGTCAGACCATCTTCAGGCAGTTCGACCTGGACAAGTCGGGCACCATGAGCTCCTATGAGATGAGGATGGCTCTGGAGTCTGCAGGTACGTTTACATGTCAACATTTATTTGACCTTTACGACCTTTTAATGTCAATATGAGAAGAAGAAAGGAAACCACGGAGTCTGATGTGTCTGGTCTCCAGGTTTCAAGCTGACCAACCACCTGTTCCAGCTGATCATCCTGCGCTACACCGAGGCCGACATGGCCGTGGACTTCGACAACTTCGTGACTTGTCTGGTCCGACTGGAGACCATGTTCAGTGAGTCCCAGAACCACGACCTCATCAGGACCAGAGCGGGTCCAGAACTCAGGGTCCTAACCTGCTGGTCTTTGTCTCTGTCTCTGTAGAAACCTTTAAGACCTTGGACACAGACGCAGACGGACAGATAACCCTCAACTTCTACCAGGTATGGAAACTGCGTCCAGTGGAGACTGGGCCGGGCTCGGGTACCATGATACCCAGGGCCCCGTCATGTGACTGGTCTGGACTCTTTGCATGTGGCTGTAATCAGGGGAACCTGTGTACCGCAGGCTGCCACCAGGGGGCGGTCAAGCCCTTCAGGCTTCGTTACCCCCTCAGACTTCCTGCTGCTTCTGTATTGTTCTGAAACACCTGCTGATGATGTTGACCTATGACCTTTACTCTGTCCTGCAGTGGATCACCCTGACCATGTTTGCCTAGAGATGAGCGGACATCTTGTGACTCCAGCATCCAGCTGCAGCTCCCAGTGTCTCTCACAAGTGCCTTTTCTCCTGCGCCTCCTTGTCCTCCTTGTCCTCCTTGTCCTCCAGGCTGCTCCTCCCTCCTCCTCCGAGGCTGAAGACTCAACCCATCGTCCCTGTGCCTGTATCACAAACACCTGCCGACAGGTCCCAGCAGCAGGGGGCGCTCTTCTTTAGCCTGGCAGCCAGCGTAGTGTTTAGAGCCAGTCAGCTGTTCCTCTGTAGCAGACCTCTAGGGGGCAGAAGTGATCCTATTTAGAGAGAGCAGACAAATCCAAACTTTTATCATAAAGTAAATATAATAAATAAAAATCTCTCAGTAGCAGACCTGTCAGGGGCCAAAGTTATTCTGCTGCTTTAATTTCAGAATGTGGAGAATTCTTTTTTTAGTTTTAATCAGAAATGAACTTTCACGTAATGCAGAGATTAGCTCACGTTTACTTTTTAAAGTTACTGCAGCTAGCTTGGTTTCACAGGACGAACCAAGAACGTCAACGATTTTAAGTCAAATAAATGTTTACAAATATGTAAAATGCATTTATTTTGTCGTTTAGCAAAATGCGTTTTTTCATTTATATTTTTGTTTTGTTTTTATTAGGGGAAAGATTTAAGTTTCGTGGTTTTGACCTGAATTATCTCTCGTGGTTTTCATTTTATGAGAAAGTTAGATTTGGTTGTTTATGCAGATAAAGTTGAATCAAACTTAGTTATTAACCCTCTTATAGGTGTAAAGAGGAACTCATCCACACACACACAAACACACAAACATAAACATTTTAAACACACACAAACACGATCACTCTTGAAATTTGTGCCAAAACTCATTTGTCATTTTTTGTCCTTTTATTTTAATTTTAATCTACATTGAACCAAAAGTGTGAAAGTTTGCCATCATATTTTGGTCATTTATGAAGTTTACTTATGAATATGATTTTCATCATGTAGCACCAGCTATTAAACGACACTTCTGCATGACCAAGTTCTTCTGCTGATTGACTTCTTAACGATGGGAATGTGACTTCCTGTCAAACAGGAAGTGCAGAATCCTCTTTCCTTCTCTTCTCAAGGTGCTTGAGGCTCAGATCTTCTCCTACCAGAGGAACTCGCTCTTCTTCTTCATCAAAGATCTGAGCTGGTGAATGTTCATAATGTGTTAGTGTGGATCTGCTGGTGTGGTGTCAGGTGACCTCTGACCTGTGCAGAGACCAGTTCATCAGAATGGTTTGATTTCTGTCAGTGAATCTATTTAGCTTCAGAACTACTACTCATCTTTATGCATGGTACTTTCTACTGACTGTTTGACAAAAGAATACTTTTATATGAGAAGATAATAAAGGGCCTTGTCAGTTTCTCCTGTCAGAGGGAACTCGTCAGTACTGACAGAGAAACAGTACTGACACATGAATGTTGTGTGCATGCAGTGTGAACTGTGAGACGTGTTTCTGCCTGATTTCTGCTCAGCTGGGGGGGGCAAAGCTTTTATTTTGAAGAGTTGTATTAACAAAGTGTCATCGATCCAGATACGATCAACTGACCGCGTCTGTTCTGCCAACTGACCAGTTTTGGTCTTTTAACGTGGAAGAGTTGCATTTTTTCAATATTTTTCCTGCGTGTGCTCCTGTGAGAATCTGCAGCGTCATGTCGAGTTTGTGCAGCGTCATGCTTATGCAACATCAGCTCATGTTGACAGGGCAGTGTCCTGGTTCCCTTTGGACCCGCTCCTCATGTTGGTTCACGGCTCAGCTTCCTGTCAGACTTCAGTCACTCTCTGCAAATAAACTGAGGTTTTCACCAGCCTGTGATGAGCCGTCACTTTATTTACTTGTTTGTTTGTTTGTGAACAACATTACAGAGAACTTGTGAGAGGATGTTGTGTCGGTCAGAGAGGAACTCGTGTGTAGTTTAACTTTCTTTAGTAAAGTCACGAGATAAGAGATTTGAGATTTAGGATCCGGGGGAAGAGTTCCTGAGTCTGGTGCAGATCCAGATGAAGATATGTAAATCTAATGTAATATAATGTAAGATATGTATCTCGTGAATCAGAGGTTTGTGTGAGACGGACCATCTTTATCTTTTTATTCAAACCTTAAGTCAAGGCTGAGAACGGCTTTGATCTTTAAACTTGAGTAAATCAATTAACGACAAAGAACCACACAAGGAAACATAACTTGGTAATAAATATTTAGTAACAATGTTCTTATTAAAATAAACAAGCACAGTAAAATACCACAAATCTTTCAATGTACACATTTCAACAACATATTAATATCTCTACAGAAGATTCTGGCTCATTAAGTTAAATCACAGACATTTACACAAACCGATCGAACATTAAGTTAGAACAAAAACATTTAAAATGACCCAAAACCATCAGAGAAGAGGTTCCTCCACCAGGGGGCGCTCAGCAGAGGAACCTCCGGTGTCTGAGGGACAGGAGGTGTCTTCAGAGGACGTCTCTGAGCCTCGTCTGTCCTCACACCGACTTCCCAGCTCTTTAAAGTCTCCTTGTCCTCGACTAGGACCTAGTTTCACAGCCCCGCCTCCTACACGCAGTCGTTGTTGTGCTCCATCCTGGTGACCATGGTGGAGACCAGCCGCTCCAGCTGCTCCGCCCGCTGCTTCCCGATGTGCAGCACCTCCTCGTGGTTGGCCTTCTCCTCGCTGTCGTAGTCCATCACCGCCTTGTTGGTGATCAGCGAGAGGGCGAAGACCCGCATGCCGCAGTGCCGGGCCACGATCACCTCGGGGGCGGTGCTCATGCCTGGGGAGGAGGAGGAGGAGGAGGAGGAGGAGGAGGAGGAGGAGGAGGAGGAGGAGGAGGAGGAGGAGGAGGAGGCCATTTGAAATCAAGCATCAGGACACGTGTGTGAACTGAAGCAGCTTTAAAGGTCAAATATTCACTTTGCTGCCTTTGCATTGTCTTTCAATATGAAATGATAATAATAATCATCACTCACCAACAGCGTCAGCTCCCAGTCTGTGCAGCATCCGGACCTCGGCGATGGTTTCAAACGAGGGTCCGCCCAGCACGCAGTACACGCCCTCCTTCAGGAAGTCCCCGTACCCGAGCTCCTGGCCCACGTCCAGGGCCAGCTGCTGCAGCTCCCGGTCGTACGCGTCCGACATGCACGGGAATCGAACCCCGAACCTACAGGGGAGGAACAGACAGGTTGATGGAGGCTGATGGAGGCTGCACATTTAGGACTAGAGTAAACAGGAAGTCAATCAACAGGCAACACACACACACACACACACACTCACAGCGAGGCCTACCTCTCGTCGTTGGGTCCGGCCAGCGGGTTGTTGCCAGCGAAGCCCGGCATGTTGAGGTGGTCTTTGATGATCATGATGTCTCCCACTTTGAAGTCCTGGTTCAGGCCCCCGGCGGCGTTGGTCAGCATCACGGTGTTCACGCCGAGCAGCTTGAAGATCCTCATGGGCAGCGTGATCTGGAAACACAGGCTGCGTTAGGGCTGTGACCGGGAGACGGACGGGGAGCAGAGGGACAGGAGACCCGGTCGGGGACAGGAGACCCGGTCGGGGACAGGAGACCAGGTCGGGGACAGGAGACCCGGTCGGGGACAGGAGACCAGGTCGGGGACAGGAGACCCGGTCGGGGACAGGAGACCAGGAGACAGCCTCACTCACCTTCTGGATGGGGTAGCCCTCGTACAGGTGGAAGCGGCCCTGCATGCAGACACACGGCCTCCCCTTCAACGTGCCGAACACCAGCCGGCCTGCGTGTCCGTGCACTGTGGACACAAACACAAGGAGTCAGTCAACACCACGGGACAGGGCGGGGGGGGGGCTGTACTTTGACATACCGGTGCTCTGGGGGAAGTTGGGGATGTCCTTGTAGTTGAAGGCGACCTGGTCCTTCAGCATGTCAGCCAGCCCCCCCAGGCCCGACCCGCACACGATGCCCACCGTGGGGCGCACGTCCGTCTGGGCCAGCAGCCAATCAGCTGTGGCCTTACAGTCCTCGTAGCTGTAGCTGGAGGACATCAAGAGACGGACAGGTTCAACCACAGCTTGTCAATCACAGGGTCAACGTTCTGTCCAACTCACAGTCACACGTGATGAGCTCTTATTATGGATAACAAGACGAGAGGCTCTGCAGAACTAATCTGAGGCCGGCTACTGAAAGGATATGACCACACACACACACACACACACACACACACACACACACACACACACACACACACACACACACACACACACACTCACTCACATTCCTGCAGAGTCACAGCAGTATCACATTTCTCATGAGGTGTGATATCACCCTCTCTGGGTTCTGATTCTGATTCATGGTTAATAACTTCATATCAGATCCACTCAGCCTGATCACTGCTCGTCCTTTACACTCACTCAGCTGCAGATACAGTTTAAGAACTTAAAACTGTTTATTTCAAAAGTCAGATAATAAAAATCCTCATTCAATTATAACGTCACGAATGAGAACAAACTTCAAAGTCTTTAAAAACTCATCTGTCACAGAATCAGATGTAGTAAAACTCCATGTAGCAGAATGGTTTCCCTTGTGCGCCCATGTGTCCCCCCCCCCCCCCCCCCAGCCCTGAGGCCCATGTGCCCCCCCCCCCCCTCCCCACAGCCCTGAGGCCCATGTGTCTGTCCCCCCCCCCCCCCCCCCCCCCCCCAGCCCGGAGGCCCATGTGTCCCCCCCCCCCCCCCAGCCCTGAGGCCCATGTGTCCCCCCCCCCCAGCCCGGAGGCCCATGTGTCCAGGCTCCGGGCTGAAAGGCGTCCAGCAGTTGACTCACCCTTTGTTCGCCTCTGGAAACATTGCAGGAGGTTGAGCTCGTTGTGCTGACGTTCAGAACAAACACACACTTATTGTGTAACGACACACTTTGGAAAAACGCACAAAGATGAGAGGAAACTCCGAGACAGGAAACGTGAAGTCAAAGCCCGGCTGCTCAAAAAGAAGCAGGTCTGAGGTTTAGAAGTTTAAAGTTTCTTCTGGTCTTCGATGCTCTTGGAACTCTGGTGGTTGGATTCTGGTGCAGGGCCGAGTCTCAGGGTTTAATATAGGCCCGGACCCCGCCCCCCCCCCGCTCCCTGTGACGCAGGAGGATGCTGCCTCCTCATTGGTCAGTTGGACACACCTTCGTAATGAAGCAGACGGGATGATAGATGATCGTCACGCCCCCTCCTCTTCCCATCATAATCATCTTCATCATCTTCATCGTCGTCTTCATCTTCATCATCTTCAGCGTCCTCCTCAGCAGACATGTTCTCAGTTTCCCTGCAGCTCTCTGCTGACAGCTGTTAAACAATAACCTTGTGTTGTGTGTTGCATGAACAATAATCCTCACCGATCATAAACTATTATTGATTGATCGTCCTTCGCTGCAAAACAAGATACGACAACATGACTCATGTTTTCCTCCAGAGCGTCATGTGTCACGTGTTCCTCGTCATGCGGCTGGAGGAGTTCAAGTTCTTCTTCTGTGGACGGGATGTTTACTGATGATGGTTCACTGTCTGTGAGCAAAACATTAAACTGACGCACCGCTTTGTGTGTTTGCATTTGACACACACACACACACACACTCACTCTCTCTCTCTCTCACACACACACACACCATCAATAATAATGATAACAATAAACATAATAGTAATGTGTCATCCGTACATGCATAATCTAATAAAACCTAAAATAATATTTATATGTATATTTGCCATGTATTTTGAAGGAGTGTGATAAAAACATAAAAACATAACAATATCAGCTTGTGTTATATAACAGGAACCGTGTGTTGTTGTTATTGAGCCAGTTGAGCTCAGTTCAGTGACACGTGCACCCTGTTAGGTGCGTGTCTGTGTGTGTGTGTCTGTGCGTGTCTGTGTGTGTGTGTCTGTGTTCGTGTGAGTCTGTGTCTGTGTGGGTGTGTGTGTGTGTGTGTGTCTGTGCGTGTCTGTGTGTGTGTCTGTGCGTGTCTGTGTGTGTGTGTCTGTGCGTGTCTGTGTGTGTGTGTGTGTGTGCGTGTCTGTGTGGGTGTGGGTGTGTTTGTGCCCAGTAGGTTTATTTGATTCACTCATTTATGGCTCCACATTTGTCCTGGTGTGTAACGTATAAACTCACAATCACGAGGAACATCACCTGGACAGAACGTCTTGTGATCGATGTGCCACTGTGGACACACACACACACACACACACACACACACACACACAGTTTCCTGAAGTGTGTGAAGGGAGGTCAGAGGGAGGTCATTCCATCTAGTTTGTGTATCGATCATTGAAAATCATTATCCTCCAATATAAGTAAAAGTCAACAGCTAAATGTACGATTGCAGTTTATCACCCATCATCATCATCATCATCATCCTCATCATCATCATCATCATCATCATCATCATCAGGTATCAAGCAGCACTTTAATGTCCTCAAGGGGAATCTGGTTCCAGCCCTGAGGACCAGGCGTCTCTCACAGTGTCCGTCTGATGGAGACGTGACAGGTCGGCTGGGGGGGGGGGGGGGGGGGGGCTGATCACTGGTTCTGTGTTGACCCAGCTCATATCTCTCTGAAGAAGACCATGGTGTATAAATGTTAACCCTAACCCTAACAACGACCGAAGAAGGAGGAGTTGACTGAAGCAGAAAGAGCTTCAGTCAACTCCTCACATGCTTCATCACAGATTCATAGTTACTGTACAACAAGTATAACAACAACAACAACACATCATTTCAGTGCGTTGTGTATTTTTCACCCTGCTCGGTCCCGGGACTCTGTGGCTTTCACTGTCACTGAGAAGTTACACAACATGTTTGGATTTTACTGCTACACAAAATAAAACCTTCATCTTTCCATATTTAATATATAATCCTGAGGAAAATTCTTCTTACAGACTAAGAGCAGTAAAACCTCTCGGGTGGAACTCAACCTGTAAACATTGCACAATGAGCACCCACTGGTCTTTGCTCTGGTTTACTCATCAGCTCGTAAAGGCCTTGTCAAAGTCCTACAGCCGCCACAACACACAACACACAACACACAACACACAACACACAACACGGAGCGGCGGCACCACAACATCCTGACGTCTCGGACCTTGAGTCCTCGTGTGGACACACCGGGCCAGCAGCCGCCTCCTGGGCCTTCCTCTCGACTGTGTTTGGGTTCTGACTTCCTCGGGACAGTTCTTATCTCTGACTGATAACCAGTCGCTGACCCCGTGACCCCCCCCGGCTGCAGGGAACACGCCTCTGGATCAGCCAATCAGCAGGGAGCATTGGACCCAGTGACCAGCTAGCATGTTTATACAGCCAATTCAAATATCAGCAAAAACATACGCTGCAGAGAGGAGGACAGGAGGAGTCTTGTTTATATTATATTATATTATCTTATCTTATATTATATTATATTATGTTATATTATATTATATTATATTATATTATATTATATTATATTATATAGATGTCAGGTGTCGTTTGTTGTGGTTTTTGTTTCTCTGTACTCAACCAGTCCTGACTTCTCAGTTTGGTCCCATCTGCTAACATGGAGCAGGTGAAGTTCATGAGTTCTACTGCAGCCGGCCACCAGGGGGCGATCCAGATCATTTGGCTTTATTAAGTGATGATTGTCCAGTTTTTTGTGATATTTATTTTTCATATTAAAAAGATCAATTATGAATATGTGATAATTGATGATTGTTCAAAACATTTGTTCTTGTATAAACGCTGATAAACTCATGTGGATACGTAAAGATCCATGTCTCTGAGCACAGAGCCAGTTTGTGGGACGTCAGCTGACTCCTGGACTCACAGGGACACACACATGGACACACAGGGACACACAGGGACACACATGGACACACACATGGACACACATGGACACACATGGACACACACATGGACACACAGGGACACACAGGGACACACATGGACACACACATGGACACACATGGACACACATGGACACACACATGGACACACAGGGACACACAGGGACACACATGGACACACAGGGACACACATGGACACACATGGACACACAGGGACACACATGGACACACAGGGACACAAATGGACACACATGGACACACAGGGACACACATGGACACACATGGACACACACATGGACACACAGGGACACACAGGGACACAAATGGACACACATGGACACAAATGGACACAAATGGACACACAGGGACACACATGGACACACATGGACACAAATGGACACAAATGGACACACAGGGACACACATGGACACACATGGACACACATGGACACAAATGGACACACATGGACACAAATGGACACAAATGGACACACAGGGACACACAGGGACACACAGGGACACACATGGACACACAGGGACACAAATGGACACACATGGACACAAATGGACACAAATGGACACACAGGGACACACATGGACACACATGGACACAAATGGACACAAATGGACACACAGGGACACACATGGACACACATGGACACACATGGACACAAATGGACACACATGGACACAAATGGACACAAATGGACACACAGGGACACACAGGGACACACAGGGACACACATGGACACACAGGGACACAAATGGACACACATGGACACAAATGGACACAAATGGACACACAGGGACACACAGGGACACACATGGACACACATGGACACACAGGGACACACAGGGACACACAGGGACACACATAGACACATGGACATGCATTCCTCGTCCCTCATCGGCCGTGAACGATGTCATTTGCTAAGCTGCCCGAGCGAATGCTAAGTTCTCACGTGGAGTCAGAGCAGCTTGTCCTCCTGATGGACGATCACATGTCCCCGTCCCTCGATCCTTCAGACGTCCACGTGTTGAAGCCGTCTCTTCAGTCGAGGGTTCCATCTCTCTGTGCAGGGACGTGAACTTCAGCTGGTTTCATTTCTTCTTCTCTCCTCCTGGAGGCTGTGAAACAAGAACACCTGTTTGAATGTTCGTTATTAATAATAATAAACTTCATTTTAATAAGATAAGATAAGATGAACTTTTGTTGATCCGCTGTGGAGGAAGTTCACAAAGGACACAGCAGCATAAGGAAGTTTACTAAGAATAAAAATAAGATAAGATAAGATAATCCTTTATGAGTCCCACTAGCAGGACCTTTGTTTTATTACAGCAGCAAGAGTCAAACATAAGATACAGTAAGTAACATGCATTCCTTTACTGTAAGGATAATCATACGTGTTCATATAAATAATATAAATATTATGTACAATAAGTAGAGGTAATACTGTAGACACAAAGCATATCGGGATCCAAACAAGCTGCTTGGTCACAGATATTTAATATTTAATATCTTCATGAGACTTTTCTCTTGTGTTGTTTTCACATAAATAAGTAGAAGTTGAACGAATCTGTGAATAAGTGAAGAACATATTAAAGTATTCTGGAAGTTTCCTGATCTGCTGCTCAGCGACTCCAGCCGGTCACTGTGGCACCTGAGGAGCCGAGGGGCCGAGGAGCCGAGGAGCCCAGGAGCCCAGGAGCCAAGGAGCCCAGGAGCCCAGGAGCCGAGGAGACGAGGAGCCCAGGAGCCAAGGAGCCCAGGAGCCCAGGAGCCCAGGAGCCCAGGAGCCCAGGAGCCCAGGAGCCCAGGAGCCAAAGAGCCCAGGGGCCGAGGAGCAGAGGAGCAGAGGAGCCGAGGAGCCGAGGAGCCGAGGAGCCCAGGGGCCGAGGAGCAGAGGAGCAGAGGAGCCGAGGAGCAGAGGAGCCGAGGAGCCGAGGAGCCCAGGAGCCCAGGAGCCCAGGAGCCAAAGAGCCCAGGGGCCGAGGAGCAGAGGAGCAGAGGAGCCGAGGAGCCGAGGAGCCGAGGAGCCCAGGAGCCGAGGAGACGAGGAGCCGAGGAGCCGAGGAGCCCAGGAGCCCAGGAGCCAAAGAGCCCAGGGGCCGAGGAGCAGAGGAGCAGAGGAGCCGAGGAGCCGAGGAGCCGAGGAGCCCAGGAGCCGAGGAGACGAGGAGCCAAGGAGCCGAGGAGCCCAGGAGCCAAGGAGCCCAGGAGCCAAGGAGCCCAGGAGCCCAGGAGCCCAGGAGCCAAAGAGCCCAGGGGCCGAGGAGCCAAGGAGCCCAGGAGCCAAGGAGCCCAGGAGCCCAGGAGCCCAGGAGCCAAAGAGCCCAGGGGCCGAGGAGCAGAGGAGCAGAGGAGCCGAGGAGACGAGGAGCCGAGGAGCAGAGGAGACGAGGAGCCGAGGAGTCCAGGAGCCCAGGAGCCCAGGAGCCCAGGAGCCCAGGAGCCGAGGAGACGAGGAGCCCAGGAGTCCAGGAGCAGAGGAGCCAAGGAGCCCAGGAGCCCAGGAGCCGAGGAGACGAGGAGCCGAGGAGCCAAGGAGCCCAGGAGCCGAGGAGCCGAGGAGCCCAGGAGCCGAGGAGACGAGGAGCCGAGGAGCCAAGGAGCCCAGGAGCCGAGGAGCCAAGGAGCCCAGGAGCCGAGGTCAGATCTCCTCAGCGGTCCCATGGGGCTCGTCCCTGAAACCCCCAGGATGCATCAGGGTTTGTGAAAGTGGGTCAGTCGTGGACGTTCTGTGACAAACGATGAATAATTAGGTTTGTTGTGTTGTTGTGTTGTTGTGTTGTGTGAACGTTGTCGGGACACTGAGGGCAGGACGGACTCGAGTCTGGAAAACGTGTCCAGGCCGAAGGGGAAGGATCCTCCCTGTTGCATCAGAAGGCTGAAATGTTTGCACAAGCTCAGAGGGACACGGTGTCTGTCTGTGAGGACGGGGACGGGTCACTGGTTTCCACTGCTCCTCGTGACCCTGAACGACCTTTGAGTCACTGGTTTCCACTGCTCCTCGTGACCCTGAACGACCTTTGAGTCACTGGTTTCCACTGCTCCTCGTGACCCTGACCCTGAACGACCTTTGAGTCACTGGTTTCGACTGCTCCTCGTGACCCTGAACGACCTTTGAGTCACTGGTTTCCACATGTTTCTCAGAGGTCGCTGCTCAGACTCTGCTGTTTTCATTTGCTTCTGAATGACAGAGGCTTAAATCAAAATGTTAAATCATATGACCGTGACTTTATCTTTAATATAATAATACAGATTGTTTGATTGAATCATAGGTGCTCAGGACAGTGAAAGTGATGACTGACTGTAAATATGTTAATTGGTTTATAAGTGATGACTTCTGAGAAAATACTTTAGGAATTTAAAAGCAGCTTGTGAATTATATTGAGTCTTCCATGATATTTTGGCAGAATTCATCATAACTTGAAAATGTGAACATGAGGCTTGATTGTGTGATAATGTTTGTGAAGTGTGTTGATTCTGGTGAGAAGTGGTATCAGCTGCTGAACCGTGACCTGTGTGGAACCTGCAGTCAAAGACCTCGACACAGCCCCTGTAACAGATCTGAGATCCTGATGTCACCGTCCTGGGTCCCAACACGGATCCACTGCAGCTGATTCTGGATCTGCACATGTCAGAGTCTGGATCCGGGTCTTGTGCTGTGAGGCAGGTGAATCCCGATCACATCGTCCCTCATGAGAATCACATGACCCTGGAGAGAGAGGATCACAGGACAGACGGTCAGGGTCTGTAAAGTGGTGACGTGTCCTCGGTCATGTGAGCCGCTCACGAACTTCATGATCTGATCTGAGGTCAATGGTGGCGTTAAGCAAAGGGGCGGGGTTTAACCTCACAAACAGGGATCTGGGATTTGACTCTGTAGCCTGCAGATGTTAGTAGTTTGATTCCCGAGGTCCTCATGTTCACGGATGAGGTGAAGTTGTAATGGTGCTTGTTACCGATTGGCCGATGCAAACCAGAACCCTCCAGGAGGTCACAGCGTGGTCCACATTCATCTCAGATACATTCCTCTGGACCAACGTTACATAAACACCGAAATGCAAAAGGTGTAAAACAAGTGACCTTCACTCATAACTGCTCTCCAGGAACCTGCACAGTGTTTTACACAACCTGAAGAAGTCTTATCACCATGAAGATAACGGCTGGAGAGAGGTTCGATTCCCAAGGTCCTCATGCTCACGATGCAAAGTGTTGATTGCACACAAAGTTTGTTTAGTTGTTAATAACAGTTTGTTTATCAGAGTTCATCAGTCTCAGATGAATTATTGTGGAAGCTGCAGCTCAGTCGAGACTTTGAACGATTCTGTTATATAAAGAGAATCTGGATCTTTGAGAGGAAACTTATGAATGAAGACAAACTGGTGAAAGGTGACAAGGAGTCAAGAGGCCAACGAGTTCAAAGCTTCCACAAACAACCCTGGATTTATTAAGAACAATAATATCAGTAAACGTTCTCACTCGTCACAACATATGCAAAACCCAGATTTTTAAGATTGTGCAAAGTCTTGATATTCTCTGAATGTTCTCGTGTCAGTAACAAGTCACGTGGTCCAGAGCGTATGAAGATAATTACAAGTCTCCTCAAAGGTTTGTTCTCTGAGATGTTCTCCTCCTCTTCTCAATCCTCAAAGACAGGAAACGCTCTGAAGGGCTGATGCATAGAGGAAGATATCATTTCATAAAACACTGGATCATATATTTGATCTATATAAAGCTTTAGTTACAGTGCAGTTAACATTTGGAGATAATATCCCAAGTAGCATTCCGTCCATGTGTTGAGTTAATTTGTACAAACAAACCAAAAAGGCAAAAAATGACTTTTGAATTGTTCATCAAACTGTCTAAGTGACACTTTCGTCAAAATGTGAAGAGAACTCCAGCTTCTGCTTCTTTGGAGAACCACTTCTTTAATAGAGCATAATCTCATTACCACTAAACAGTCTGCAGGAGGAAACAGTTACCACACACACTCACACACACACACACACTCACACAATGCACATTTATCTAATGTGCTGCAGCATGGATTTCTGTAAATAGTTCTAATCTAATTTCTGTCTTCACAGGGTCCAGACACGTAGATCTGAGGTTCACGTTCGTCTGCTGCAGAACTCAACTTTGAACGTTTAAACATCTGGACACGTTCCTCTCTCACCATCTTCTGCTCACTGGTGAGGAAACTGGTCCATCTCTCCCACTGGGTTTACATGAATCCTCCTGGTCTCTATGTGAGGGAGGAGGTGTCAGTGGAGATGTTACTGGGTCGTCTCTCAGGACAAGATGGAGGACGTCTCTGGTACGTCGAAGGTCTCCTGATGGCAGCCGCCAGGAGACCTTAGCAGCTGTGAGCAGATGTGAGCAGATGTGAGCAGAAGTTAGAAGCTGTGAGCAGATGTGAGCAGATGTGAGCAGAAGTTAGAAGCTGTGAGCAGATGTTAGCAGATGTGAGCAGATGTGAGCAGATGTTAGAAGCTGTGAGCAGATGTTAGAAGCTTTGAGCAGATGTTAGAAGCTGTTAGCAGATGTTAGCAGATGTTAGCAGATGTTAGCCACCTCCAGGGGATGACAGAGACATCTCTTCCAGTGAACTTTTAGCTTTCAGTAGAAATTTGTGCCCTTTGAGATTTCTCACAATAAAACTCATTAAGTTTCACTTTATGTTAATATCTGGTTTGTGAGCTGCTGGTTTTTCAAAGTTAAAGATGGAATCTTGAAAACTCCTGATCTGGCTTCACATGACTTCCTGCTCCATCGTCTCAAAGAGCAGCAGCGACCTCTAGAGGCCGTGACCACTAATCACATCTACAGTCTGTGCTGAAGCTAAAAGAATAAATGAAATCTTCATTTCAGTCTTTGTTTTGTCTGTCACTTTATTTTTATCTACAGTTTCCTTTGGTATGAATCATAAAATGCTTTTGATGTTTGATCTGATGCTTTCGATTCATCTGCTTCGTTCCAGTTTCAAAAAGGAACTGGTTTCAGTAGGAAACCAGTGGGTGAAGAATGAGAATCTGTAATTTGCATGAAGCCCAGAAGCAGACGAGTCTCAATGTTCAGTTCTGATGAATATGAGCTGGATTCAGTTCAGAACAAAGTATGAATTTAGTTTCAGAGCAGAGATATGGACCAAAAGGGCCCAACATCAAAACCAGTAAAGATAGATATAGACACAGATAGATCGGTGCATGGATCTAGATCTATTTTCTACCATGACCCTGAAGACGTGTATAACAGGAAACCAGCAGGTGGAGTCACAAACCAGTAACAACCAATCTGCTGTTCCTCTGTCAACTTCACAACTTCACTCATCACATAGAAACATGATGCTGTCCCCAGTCCCCCCCCCCCGTCTCCCTGCCTTCTCTTTTCTTTCAGCCCCCCCGACCTCGGTGACACAGTTTTCCTAAAACTCTGCTGAAGGTCTCGGCCTCTGTTGGTGCAGTGAGGTCACATTCAGACAGACACTGAAAACAAAATGAGGTATGACAGGGAAGTATTCAGCCTGTAAGAAGTACTTTGTACTGTGTACTTCAACCACTCACAGTACTTTGTAATATGGACTTCAACCACTCACAGTACTTTGTAATATGGACTTCAACCACTCACAGTACTTTGTACTATGTACTTCAACCACTCACAGTACTTTGTGCTATGTACTTCAGCCACTCACACTTTCTACGAGGGTTTTCTCTAGGGTTGTGTAGTTGTATCAAACATAACAGGTTTAACACTGTGTACTTGTATCAAACACAAAAGGTTGAATACTGTGTAGTTGTATCAAACACAACAGGTTGAATACTTTGTACTTGTATCAAACACAGCAGGTTGAATACTTTGTACTTGTATCAAACACAACAGGTTTAACACTGTGTACTTGTATCAAACACAACAGGTTGAATACTGTGTAGTTGTATCAAACACAACAGGTTGAATACTGTGTAGTTGTATCAAACACAGCAGGTTGAATACTGTGTACTTGTATCAAACACAGCAGGTTGAATAATGTGTACTTGTATCAAACACAGCAGGTTGAATACTTTGTACTTGTATCAAACACAGCAGGTTGAATACTGTGTACTTGTATCAAACACAACAGGTTAAATACTGTGTACTTGTATCAAACACAGCAGGTTAAATACTGTGTACTTGTATCAAACACAGCAGGTTGAATACTGTGTACTTTGTACTTTGGATTTACAGCAGTAGATTTCCTTCAGTCCAGGTTTGTGACCCAGGAAGCCGAGGAGGACCCTGACCTTCATCACACCCCCATAGGATCCAGTCCCCCGGGGAGGCGGGCCCCAGTGCTCCCGGTAAGGGGACTGTACTGGTCTTTGAAGGGGAACAACACCCGGTGGCAGGTGGGGGGGGCCACAGATTGATGTCCGTGTGAAACCAGCGCTGGTTCTTTGTCAGGAGAACTCTCATAAGGACAGAAGGTAAATTTAACTCCTGTCACAACAAAGTAAAAAGCCGAGCGCTGAATGATGGGACACTGTCACTGGTCTGGTCCCATAGAGAAGTGGGTTCACTCCACAGGAGCATACTGGTTATTGTGCTGGTGCCTCACCACACTGTTCCCATAAGAATCCTCCAGCAGCTTGTTATTGATGATGTTATATGAACTGGTTGTAAAGATGGACGACGTGACAGCTCTCTGAGAGTGAAGCCCAGACTTCCGCCCCCTTGTGGCCGGCTGCAGAAGCTCATAGGTCCTGCCTCCTCCGTGTGAGGAGATGGGACATGGACGGTGCAGACTCCGGCTCCATAATGTGATGTGTTCGTATCGTGACCGGGAAGGGGGCGGGGACGTGTCCTCCATCTTTGTGTCGAGTCTTTGTCGCAGCTGCTTGAGGTGGAGCTCATCGACTCAGCTGATCTGAAGTCTGCAGCCTAAACTTTAGAAAAGAGTGAAACCTCTGAAAATGAGTGAATCTACTGTGAGGCCACTTCTATGAGAAACGTGTCCCAGCCTCAGCGCCAGTGTTGTGGTGAAATGTTTGTCACTGTGTGAAGTTGTGCGTCCCCAGCAGGAGCATGTGTCTGCAGCAGCCGGTGGACGTGTCCTCACAGAGACACTGTCCTCTGCACAGGGCGACGCTGCAAGAAGCCAAGAGCTGGAGGAAAGGGGGGGGGGGGGGCTTCTCTTTGATTTGTAGAAACTCAGTTTTATTGAGCTACTTCCTGGCGTGTATCTCATGACCATCAAACATTTACATGAGAAAGTTGACAAAGGCTGAACCAGCGGAGGAGGCCTCACACAAAGAGCTCCTTTAGAGAGTACAGTCGGGAGAGGGAGGGTGGGAGGGGGAGCTGGGAGGAGAGTTGAATTAATGAATTAAAATGTGGTGAATACTGGTGGGCTTCTAAAGAGAGGCATGCAGGGGGGGGGGGGGGGGTCCTGGAGGAGTGGACAGGCTTCTTGAACCTCAGACACACACTGGACTCCCTCTCCGCTTCACGTGCAGGACGAAGAAGTGCAATCTGTGCTCATGTGATTACATAACGACCCAGTAACAGAGAGACAGAACCGGTGCCACCAGTACCAGTGTGCTGGGAGACACCGACTGACCACTGGCCTCGCCTCACGGCCGCTCTGCTTTTCTTGTTTCCAGGGAGGTTTTATTTTTTCTTTTAAAATAAAGGATGACGACAACGTAGAAGGACAACGAAGGAAAAGCTGAGAGACACGATGTGATGTCCCACTGGGACAGACGTGAAACCAGTGAGTCCTCAACAAGTCAAACTGGACATCACTTCACTCTTTACAGAAGAAGAGAGACTTGAAGGTGTTTCCTCACATGCTGCTGATCAGTGAAATGATCTGAGTCTTCACCAGCTGCTCTTCAGAAAGGTAAGAATCACAAACATCTAATCCTCAAGGTCTCATGTCTTTAACAGTCATTTTCTTCTTATCATTAAAGTGTCACAGGGATTTGACCTCAAAATGCAGAAGTCATGTGTAGATCTGTTTATTACTTGTGTTATAATCATCTTTTCAACTTGTATCTTTGTATGAATTTAATTTAGGATTCATATTCTGTCGGTTTTAATGGAGAAATAATCTCTGAAATTAAGATTCCATATCCTACAGGCATGAATATTTCTAATAAATATAATTTCTAACATTATGGTAAATGTTGTCAGGAAGAAACAATCTTATGTTATTTATTCATGAAGATGTAATGTCAGTTATATGTTTAACATCCCCTGGTGATTTGAAATCTTAGTTATGTGTTTTGTTTTTCATGATTTTTCATGTGTTGCTTTGATTGACTCTGTTGTGTTGTGTTGATTTGCTGTCTTCTGGTCTTAGGTGTCAGGTGATCTCAATGACAATACATGAATAAATCAAGATTTTATTGAAATATTGAAATATTGAAACAGGTCAAGAGATTGTTTGGGTGATTTGAGAAGTCGCTGAACAACTCGTACCAGCTCTCGTTTGAAAAACCATCAAAACCTGTGAATGGTGTTTTCCCTCCAAGTCCAGAGGGACTCAGTGAAGAGACAGACGGAGACGTCCTCCCCAGCAGCACAGCAGTCAGGGGACAGACTTACAGCTGAGACACTTTGTCTTCGACTCGTGAAGACGGAAGACGTCTGTTAATCACCGGCCGGTGGCCAACAGCTGCTTCCGATGTTTCTCTCCGGTCAAAGTCGTACGTCTTCCACGAGCGGCTCTGGGCCGAGGACGTGTTGGACGTGTTGGACGTGTTGGACGTGTTGGACGTGTTGGACGTGTTGGACGTGTGTTGGACGTGTTGGACGTGTTGGACGTGTTGGACGTGTGGGACGTGTTGGACGTGTTGGACGTGTGTTGGACGTGTTGGACGTGTTGGACGTGTGTTGGACGTGTTGGACGTGTTGGACGTGTGTTGGACGTGTTGGACGTGTTGGACGTGTTGGACGCTCTGCAGGACGCACTCAGTGAGACAAATGTCCAATCCCCATGGTTACAGCTCACTTCCACTTCCTGTTGTTGATGTGAAATCCACATTCAAGTAAATGATGTAGCTCTGGGGGTCCAGGGCAGAGGGGACCTGGGGGGGACCTGGGGGCCCGGGGCAGAGGGGACCTGGGGGCCCAGGGCAGAGGGGACCTGGGGGCCCCTGCATTGGATCAAGTCAAACACATGATACATGAGAGACACGCCTCTTAAAGGCTTAAGCTTCAGGCAGAGAGCGAGAGTAACACACAACACTGTGACTTCCATCGGCTGTTAGATTAAATGATCAGTTATTGGAACTTGAACATTTGAGGATTCATGCAACAGATGAACTAAAAGGTTCTGAGGAAGTTCTGATGCTCAAAAAGCTCCTGACAAGTTCCAACACTTCAGCTTTCAGACACGTTGTCTTCAGACCGGGGACGGTTTGGAAAGTGGCCTCGCCCGTTGTGCCTCAAACCTGAACCCTCATCTTTAAATTAACATCAGGTTCAAGTGATCCTTGGATTAAGTAAAGCAGATTGTGAAATGTTGAGGATTCAGAGATCAGTAGTTTTGGAGACACGTGGTTTGGACACATCACAGAAACCTGCTGGTGAACCTGGAACACGTCCTTCTGTCCCCGGCCCCTGAGAGACATGTTTAACATCCTGTCTTTCACATCAGGTTTCTCTGAATGAACTCATTCACTGGACTTTGACACGACAGCAGCTCAGAGGAGAGGTTCTGAGTTCGGCTCCCGGAGGCTGGTGGTGGACGCCGGCCTCGTCCTGCCTGTGGGGACAGTGGACTCTCCGTCCAGGGGACAGTGGACTCTCGGTCCAGGCGACAGTGGTCTCTCCAGCCAGGGGACAGTGGACTCTCGGTCCAGGGGACAGTGGACTCTCCGTCCAGGGGACAGTGGACTCTCCGTCCAGGGGACAGTGGTCTCTCCGTCCAGGGGACAGTGGAGTCTCCGTCCAGGGGACAGTGGTCTCTCCAGCCAGGGGACAGTGGTCTCTCCAGCCAGGGGACAGTGGACTCTCGGTCCAGGGGACAGTGGACTCTCGGTCCAGGGGACAGTGGACTCTCGGTCCAGGGGACAGTGGAGTCTCCGTCCAGGGGACAGTGGTCTCTCCGTCCAGGGGACAGTGGACTCTCGGTCCAGGGGACAGTGGACTCTCCGTCCAGGGGACAGTGGAGTCTCCGTCCAGGGGACAGTGGTCTCTCCGTCCAGGGGACAGTGGACTCTCCGTCCAGGGGACAGTGGTCTCAGCCATGAAGCTGTGTTGTCCCTCAGTCTTTCATGCAGAGGACATGCTGCTGGGTTTCTCTGTGGAGGTGGACGCTGGACAGGAGCTGCCAAGTGGAAGGGATTACTCTCTCCTCTGGAATACTAATGACTGTCTTTTGTCCTCCGCCTGCTGTCTCCACCTTCAGTCCCCCAGCCCCTTCCTCTCTCTCCTCCACCGTCCATTCCTCTCAGCCTTCCCCTTTCTCTCCTTCTGTCACCCGATGCTCCATTCTCTCTCAATCCTCCCCTCAAAACCAATTATTCTCTCTCTCTTCTGCCCCCCCACCATCTCTGCCCCCTCACCGCGTCGAGCACCACATACTCACACACGATCAAACACAGTCACAGACACACACCGCGCTGACACAACCCCTACACACACACACACACACGTCAACACTCTGCCGTGCTCTCCTCTCGCCGTCTAACTTGCTCTCTCTCTCTCTCTCTCTCTCTCACTCGCTCACCCAGTCGTATTTTTCAATGGTGGCTTTTGTCCCTTTCATCTCCTGGTAAACAAAGGATTCTTGTGAACTGGGGACACGGGAAGGAGAGGGACGGAGGGACGGAGGGACGGACGAGAGGAAGAGATTCTAACCTCCAGTGTGGTTGTTTCAGCCGGGGGGGAAAGAGAGGGAATCCATGAAGATCACAGAGAGACGGAGGAACTTCACAACTTCTGCTTCAGCTGATCCTGGTTCAGTGTTGAGAGACGGGTCAGCAGGACAGGGACAGGGTTCTGCTGATACTGGTTCAGTGTTGAGAGACGGGTCAGCAGGACAGGGACAGGGTTCTGCTGATACTGGTTCAGTGTTGAGAGACGGGTCTGCAGGACAGGGACAGGGTTCTGCTGATACTGGTTCAGTGTTGAGAGACGGGTCTGCAGGACAGGGACAGGGTTCTGCTGATACTGGTTCAGTGTTGAGAGACGGGTCTGCAGGACAGGGACAGGGTTCTGCTGATACTGGTTCAGTGTTGAGAGACGGGTCTGCAGGACAGGGACAGGGTTCTGCTGATACTGGTTCAGTGTTGAGAGACGGGTCTGCAGGACAGGGACAGGGTTCTGCTGATACTGGTTCAGTGTTGAGAGACGGGTCTGCAGGACAGGGACAGGGTTCTGCTGATACTGGTTCAGTGTTGAGAGACGGGTCAGCAGGACAGGGACAGGGTTCAGCTGATCCTGGTTCAGTGTTGAGAGACGGGTCAGCAGGACAGGGACAGGGTTCTGCTGATACTGGTTCAGTGTTGAGAGACGGGTCAGCAGGACAGGGACAGGGTTCTGCTGATACTGGTTCAGTGTTGAGAGACGGGTCTGCAGGACAGGGACAGGGTTCTGCTGATACTGGTTCAGTGTTGAGAGACGGGTCTGCAGGACAGGGACAGGGTTCTGCTGATACTGGTTCAGTGTTGAGAGACGGGTCTGCAGGACAGGGACAGGGTTCTGCTGATACTGGTTCAGTGTTGAGAGACGGGTCTGCAGGACAGGGACAGGGTTCTGCTGATACTGGTTCAGTGTTGAGAGACGGGTCAGCAGGACAGGGACAGGGTTCTGCTGATACTGGTTCAGTGTTGAGAGACGGGTCTGCAGGACAGGGACAGGGTTCTGCTGATACTGGTTCAGTGTTGAGAGACGGGTCTGCAGGACAGGGACAGGGTTCTGCTGATACTGGTTCAGTGTTGAGAGACGGGTCAGCAGGACAGGGACAGGGTTCTACTGATACTGGTTCAGTGTTGAGAGACGGGTCAGCAGGACAGGGACAGGGTTCTGCTGATACTGGTTCAGTGTTGAGAGACGGGTCTGCAGGACAGGGACAGGGTTCTGCTGATACTGGTTCAGTGTTGAGAGACGGGTCTGCAGGACAGGGACAGGGTTCTGCTGATACTGGTTCAGTGTTGAGAGACGGGTCTGCAGGACAGGGACAGGGTTCTACTGATACTGGTTCAGTGTTGAGAGACGGGTCTGCAGGACAGGGACAGGGTTCTGCTGATACTGGTTCAGTGTTGAGAGACGGGTCTGTAGGACAGGGACAGGGTTCAGCTGATACTGGTTCAGTGTTGAGAGACGGGTCAGCAGGACAGGGACAGGGTTCAGCTGATACTGGTTCAGTGTTGAGAGACGGGTCTGCAGGACAGGGACAGGGTTCTGCTGATACTGGTTCAGTGTTGAGAGACGGGTCTGCAGGACAGGGACAGGGTTCTACTGATACTGGTTCAGTGTTGAGAGACGGGTCTGCAGGACAGGGACAGGGTTCTGCTGATACTGGTTCAGTGTTGAGAGACGGGTCTGCAGGACAGGGACAGGGTTCAGCTGATACTGGTTCAGTGTTGAGAGACGGGTCTGCAGGACAGGGACAGGGTTCTGCTGATACTGGTTCAGTGTTGAGAGACGGGTCAGCAGGACAGGGACAGGGTTCTGCTGATACTGGTTCAGTGTTGAGAGACGGGTCTGCAGGACAGGGACAGGGTTCTACTGATACTGGTTCAGTGTTGAGAGACGGGTCTGCAGGACAGGGACAGGGTTCTGCTGATACTGGTTCAGTGTTGAGAGACGGGTCTGTAGGACAGGGACAGGGTTCAGCTGATACTGGTTCAGTGTTGAGAGACGGGTCAGCAGGACAGGGACAGGGTTCAGCTGATACTGGTTCAGTGTTGAGAGACGGGTCTGCAGGACAGGGACAGGGTTCTGCTGATACTGGTTCAGTGTTGAGAGACGGGTCTGCAGGACAGGGACAGGGTTCTACTGATACTGGTTCAGTGTTGAGAGACGGGTCTGCAGGACAGGGACAGGGTTCTGCTGATACTGGTTCAGTGTTGAGAGACGGGTCTGCAGGACAGGGACAGGGTTCTGCTGATACTGGTTCAGTGTTGAGAGACGGGTCTGTAGGACAGGGACAGGGTTCAGCTGATACTGGTTCAGTGTTGAGAGACGGGTCAGCAGGACAGGGACAGGGTTCAGCTGATACTGGTTCAGTGTTGAGAGACGGGTCTGCAGGACAGGGACAGGGTTCTGCTGATACTGGTTCAGTGTTGAGAGACGGGTCAGCAGGACAGGGACAGGGTTCTGCTGCTGGCAGCCTCGACCAATCAGCTGTCAATCAAGACGTGTGAGAGAAACTGACTGAACCACGTGAGGTCAATGGAAGATGGAGTTTTGACCCAGAGGCTGATTCTTCATCTGTCGATTGACTCCACCATAGATATTGATTATTGACTTTGATTGGTCACATTTCTCCATGTATAAGCACTAAGAAGGTATCTGATGGATTATTAGTGTAATGTAGCTGCATCTCCACCTTCTCCTGAGGACCCAGATGTTTGAGGCTGAACTCAAAGGAGATGTTCTCCTGCCGACAGGAGACCAGAGACACATGAGGAAGTTCTGAGACTTGTTGGTTTTGTCTTTTCATGTGATTGACAATAAGCAGAATAAACACTAACATTATGAATGAATGAATACAAACATGTGCAGTTAGCTGGTAGATGTTGTGTGTGAGCTCTGAGCTTTGCAAACATTCCTCTGGACAGTCAGTTGCATTGTGTTGTGTAACTGCTGAGCAGGTCTATACGTGTAATACACAAGTGTGTGTTTACTGTATGTGTAGGCAGGAGCTCCTCAGGGTTCAGAGGTCAGCCGGAGATGGACCAATCAATGGGCCTCCTCTTGACCCCGCCTCCCCCCCGCTCTGGTCCCCACCACATCTTAGTATTCACAGCACAGACATCACACAGATCTCTATTCATTCACTCAGTGAGAGAGAGAGAGAGAGAGAGGGACGGGTCAAACAGGACAGGAGAGGACAGAGCGTATCACATCGTCTCCGCTCCACCTCTTTTGTTTTAGTTGTGTTGTGTTTTGGTTTTTGTTAAATTCGCAGCGGAAAAGCAGAATCAGGTTGAGACAAAAGGTCCATTTAGAGAAAAGAGTGAGTGAGGGAGAGAGAGAGGGAGAGAGAAGGAGGGAGAGCTGCAGCCAAGACGAGGGGACATCTGTCAGAGTTCACAGGGACAGTGGGAGACTTCTCAATATACTGTACACACCAACACACCAGTACAGAACTCCTCTGTCTCATGAAGACACATCCTCACTGACTGTCCTCCAGAACCCTGTGGACACAAAGATGAACGGCTCCACTGGTCTGTGAGGAGCTCTGGCTGCTCCCAGTCACAAGAGCATTAGTGAACTCACCCATTCATGCTGGGCGAGTCCCAGTCCAAACTCCAGTCTGTGTGAAGAGAGGCTGGATGGGTGATGATGTCAGGTTCCTCCACACAGACCAGGGTCCAGCAGGTGTTTATGGACCTCACGTCCTCATGAGAAACAGCCCCGACCAAAACCATCCAATCAGAGGACACGGTGTTTACTGGTGGAGCATCTGTGGAATCATTTAGTTGAACCAGTAAGAAATGCTCCCACTCCATCCCTTTAGTGAAAAAGCTCCAATGTCCAGTCGCCCAATGCAAATCTTCATGTGTCACATCTGCTCACATCACACGTGAGCTCTGTGCTCCAACGTGAAAGGACAGCATGAAGACAGCTGTCAGCGGAATGGAAGAGGGGGACCACCGGGGGACCACCGGGGGACCACCGGGGGACGAGGACAGTGAATAGTGTCTCCTCGTCTCCAGTCAGTAGCCGTCTTGTGCAACCGGCCGGGCCAGCATTATCACGCTTTTAATGTGAAAGAGCAGCTGTGCCTTCATGCTGAAAGGGGGCTTTTATTTTGACAAGGCCAGCTGCCTCCAGTGAAAAGAGGAAGGGGCTTAAATGGACCCCCCCCCCCCGCCCCGTTCAGCAGCACTGTCCAGCTTCTAATCCTCATCGTCACCTCCCTCCCAGATGTCCCTCTCTCTCTCATTTGTCTTATTCATGTGATATTAATTTTCCCTCCTCTTGCAGATTGACTCATCTGCTCATCTGATATGAAACAGTCGATCATAAGAATAAAGCAATAAGAACTGCCTCAAATTAAAGAAGCCATCTTTGAAACCATGTACTTGACGTGTGCTTTGATTTTTTAGTCTGGTCCATGTCCCATCAACTAACATGGAGGAAGACGGGTTTCTGACGTGTTCCTCTGCCGGCCACCAGGGGGTGATCCAGACGCTATGGCTTCACTTTCATGGAGTCATCATGTCGTCCATCTTTGTCGTCTTTTTAATGGTCTCCTCTTTTTGTGTCCAGCCCCTTGCAGTACCAGCCATGACCTCAGCCACTCCCCCTTCCTCAGAGGGCTCCTCCCCCCAGAAAGTCTGCCACTCCCAGACGCAGACGGACATCACCAAGCCCCTGCTGGGCTCCACCGGGGGGGCCGGGGGGGCCGCTGCAGAGGACCCAGGCGCCGGGGGGCCCAGCGCCCTGCGGAGGAGACGCCGTGTCCTCTCCAAAGACGGACGAAGCAACGTGCGCATCGAGCACGTGAGCGGGAGGGGCGCCCTCTACCTCCGCGACCTCTGGACGACCTTCCTCGACATGCAGTGGCGCTACAAGTTCTTCCTCTTCTCCGCCACCTTCGCTGGGACCTGGTTCGTGTTCGGAGTGCTCTGGTACCTGGTGGCCCTGGTGCATGGAGACCTGCTGGGTAAGGGGGGGGGGGGGGGGGGGGGGGGGTGGATATAATAAATAATACTCAGACTCCAGAATCTTTATGAATCTCTGTGATGAGCCGGCTCTCTGTTCCGCTCAGCGACTCTGAGTCATGTCAGTTGTAATCTGGACAGTCACATATGGATCACGTCTGTTGACTCTTCTCACATGACCTCTTTCAGCCAATCAGGGCTGTGATTACGTCATCTGTCTTGTGTTTCAAAATAAGAGCGTCACTATCGAGCACGCCATCCCTTCTCTGGTCACGAACAATCCTCTCCTCAAAACACGATCATTTTAATCTTCTAGCACGATTCATCATTTCCCCTCAAACAATGACGTCTCATTGTGTGTCTGCACAGAGAAAGTACACAAGTCGTTTTCTGTGAACTAGACAATGAGGGACACATAGGAAGAGTGTTTGTCGGACAGGGCATGAGAAAGACCTGGCAGAAGAGGACATTGTTTTGAAACCCAAATGCATGGTCCTCTGTTCTGTCTCCCTTCCTGTGTGCAGAGTTCGACCCCCCCTCCAACCACACCCCCTGTGTGATGGAGGTGAAGACCCTGACCGGGGCCTTCCTCTTCTCTCTGGAGTCTCAGACCACGATCGGCTACGGGTTCCGCTGCATCACGGAGGAGTGTCCTGCCGCCATCGTCCTGCTCATCTTTCAGCTGGTCATCACCATGGTCATGGAGATCTTCATCACCGGCACCTTCCTCGCCAAGGTAGTTAGAAAAATGGGATTATTGTCATATTGTCAAATATCAGACATATGTTTACGTCACTAAATATCAATCGTATCCAGAGCTCATCAGCTTCCCCCCCCGCCTGCAGGTGGCGCGTCCCAAGAAAAGAGGCGAGACGGTGAAGTTCAGTCAACAAGCTGTGGTGTCCAATCACGAGGGACGTCCCTGCCTCATGATCCGAGTGGCCAACATGCGCAAGAGCCTGTTGTTGGGCTGCCAGGTAAAACACATTCATCTAGTTTTCATATTCAGTGATTGAAACCTTCGTGTGTGAAGTCACTGAAGGAAGTTTGTTGAAGCAGCTGAGATCACCTCCCTGCTGGTGGAGCTCTGGGGCGTGTCAGGTATTGAACCTGTGGCCTTTTGGTTACAGGATGCCCTCTGCTCCCTCTTGGCCTCATGTACTGACTCCATCTTGGCTCCCAGGTGACGGGGAAGCTGCTCCAGACGTCTCTGACGAAGGAGGGCGAGACGGTTCGGCTGGACCAGCGGAACGTCCCCTTCCAGGTGGACACGTCCAGCGACAGCCCCTTCCTCATCATCCCCCTGACCTTCTACCACATCATCGACGACAGCAGCCCCCTCAGGGCCTGGGCAGCTAAAGGTAGATCCCCCCCCCCCAGTAAAGCAGGCGCTGTGTGTGTCTGTAGGTGTGTTGGTATTTACTGGTCATGTGCTGTGGACTGGGTCGCCTCTCGCTCTCCCAGTGCCGGACTGGTTGGACTCTGGAGGAGAGGGTTTCTCTGGCTGGAATGTGAGTGAGAGAGCGCCCCCCCCCCCCCCCTCATTAGAGCACAAAGCTGCTCAGTCTGGTTCTGACACGAAGCTCAGATCCACTGACAGCTGGAAGCTCCAGATCCTTCAGACCCACACCGCTCATGTCCTTCTGTCCTCACTGGTCACACTGGAGATTCTCTGTCTGTTATTATCGATCCATTTCCTCTTCCTCTTCACGTCTTCATCACTTTTTGCACGTTTACTTTTGGTCAACACTCTCTTGTGTGTTCGTCTTCTTTGTTGTGAACCTCGAGCTTCAGGTCGTTCCCTCTGCCAGGGAGGTTATGTTTCCACCCCAGTTCATTTGTTTGTTGGTTGGTTTGTATTTGTATGCAAGATTACTCATAAACAAGTGAATGGATTTCCAGGACACTTGGTGGAAGAAGGAGGTTTGAGTCTGAGTGTGAGGTCTGGTGCAGCTGGATCAGGGGCCGGTCGGGTCCTGGTGGGTGTCGTCACCTTCAGATCACTCTCGTGCTTCAGGACCATCCGGCCTGTTCCTACCGACAGTAGCTTCCTTTTGTCACCAGGTTGTGTTGCTTGCTCTGGGTCGTTTCCTTCCATGAATCCAGACATGGTGGCTCTGAGATGCTCGTGACATAATCCACGATGCTGAGTTCACTCCCACTGGAGCAGGATTCTGCACCAACTGGTTCAGCCCCTCTTTGTGTTCATGCTCTATGGTGAAGCTCCAGCAGAGAGCAGCTCTATAGGTCCAAGGAATCCAGGCTTCCTGTGCAACAGAGTGTGAATCTTCTGGACATTGTGTGACCATGATGCATGGACCAGGGGGGCAGGACAGAGTGGAGACCAACAGACACACACTGAGTCCACAGAGGTGTGAACACAGTGTCCGGCTGACCTCAGAGAATCAAGTCCAAAGACATTCATTCATGTGAAGGCTGTTCAGACCCACTGAGCCACAACATCAGCTTCCTCTATAGCAGTGGATCCCAAACTTTTTACAGTCGCGTACCCCTTCAGACATTCAATCTCCAGCTACGTACCCCGCGCAGCACGTGCGATAGGAAACAAAAGATGTTGAGCTATGCAAAACCTAAATCAAATATTTCCCCTGCGTACCCCCTGAACCACTTTGCGTACCCCTGGGGGTACATGTACCCCAGTTTGGGAACCAATGCTCTATAGGCCTGCATCTCACAGACACACACACACACACACACACACCACACACACACACACACACACGATTGTGAAGATAAAATTGTGAAGATGTATTTCCTGTCGAGCTGAGTGATCAAGAACCTTTGTTGACGTGTGTCAGAGGAATCAAACGTTACCAGGCAGGAAGTTTACCAACCCAGTGAGTGTCAACAGGAAGCCGAGCAGACGCAGAAGCACAGCGGCAGGAAGTCATACCGAGGGGGGGGGGGGGGGGGTGAGAGATCAGGTGAACTGCAGGAGGAACGTCCCAAACAAACATCGATCGTCCTGTCGTTTTTGCATAATCCTGCTACACAACCAACTAACTAACCAACTAACTAACTAACTAACTAACTAACTAACCTCATTTTATGACAATCCACCTCACAGTTTAGATATTTCCCTCAAAGTGAAGAATCTGAAATGGAGGTGGGCGCTGGAGGAAGAGTCGTCTGTAAATCATGACAAGAGATTGTCATGTGTGACGTGTCCATGTCCATGACGTGTCCATGTCCATGACGTGTCCAGAGCCCGGCTGCAGGGACAGACGTGCAGATGGACGTCTTGCAGCCTGTCCCACACAGAGGATCCCTCGACCCGTTTGCAGTTTGCACCAGTGGTTGTGAAACGTGTGTTGGTTCCCAGTGGGAGCAGGACTGGGTCTGGGTTAGAGTAAGGACTGTTTGGACAGATGACGAGTCGGCATTCTGACTGGGGCCTGTTGACGCAGGTGTGCGCTTGTCTTCTTGTGTGTCCTTTGTGTTATGGGTGCTGTGTGTTGACGCATGAAAACTACACAAAATATTTATTTATCAGCATCTATGGCTGGAATGTTTTCAACCGGAGGCAGCTCTTACTTTGCTTGTGTGTTGATATTTCAGATTTGAGCTCACGTTTACTGTGTATGTGCGTGTGTGTGTGTGTGTGTGTGTGTGTATGTGTGTGTGTGTGTGTGTCTGTGTCTGTGTTGGAGTCAGTTTGTAAGTGGGGAGTTTTATGTTTTGGAAATGTCAGGATGTGCGTGTGCGTCTGTGCACGAGTGTGTGTGTCTTTCCCCACCAACACATGTGAACTGATTCTAATCCACTACAGTCTGAACTCCAACAAACTCACAAACTAGTGTTGATTCTAAATGTGTCTGAACATGTTGATGTGGTTGAAAGTGACTCGTCTCCCTCAGGGTTCAGAAGACGTGTCTGAGGCCTCCTCTGGTTCTCCTGTGAGCAACAGACCATCACAACCTGCTCAGTGTCTGTAGTTTGTTACTGACACTTGACTTTGCCTTCAGTCGGATGAAACCTCCTCGTTGCCTCACCATTCTTTCACCTGTGTGCGTTTATTACAAAGAGGGGGGTGGGGGGGGAACTTGATGGAGGTTCAACATGAACAATGAGGGAACAACTCATGAAGACGATCCGACGTATTCAGGGAACTGGTTTTTCTATGAGTGTGTTTGAGTTTCAGGGATAAGAGTCTTTGTGAAATTAGTTTTTAGTATTTAACTGTATTAAAACATCTGGTTGGCTTTGATCTCCGGCCTGGTCTCTCCTGCAGGCGGCGGCTGGACCGACCCGGAGCTGGCGGACTTCGAGCTGCTGGTGATCCTGAGCGCCACCGTGGAGCCGACCTCCGCCACCTGCCAGGTGCGGACCTCCTACCTCCCGGACGAGATCCTCTGGGGCTACGAGTTCCCCCCCGTCGTGTCCCTGTCCCCCTCGGGGAAGTACGTGGCTGATTTTGCCTTCTTTGAAAAAGTGGCCAAAACCCAGTCCCCGCTCTTCACCAAGCCGGCCCTGCCGCCGGGCCCGCAGGCGTCCCGCCGCCGCGGCAGCAAGGAGGACGGGACGGACCCGGAGAAGATGAGACTGGAGGAGATCTACAGGGGGGAGGAGAGGGGCCGGGAGAGGGGGAGGCCGAGGGAGAGCAGCCCGCGGAGCGTGAGGATCAGCAACGTGTGAGACGACGGAAAGTAGATCTGAAACTGAGATCAAAGGCAAAGACAGAAAAACAGAACCAAGCTGCTGAAGAAGTCGTGATCAAAACATTCTGCCTACGCATATTCAAAATGTGCAGCAGGCGGCAGGAAGTGAAGCACCTGGGCCTCCAGTCTGCAGAGAAGACACTGAAGACAACTGCACCCCCCTTCACAGGGTTAACACAACATCAACACAACCTGTCACTGAGGGAAACACACAAAGTCTCTTCACGCCCTTTCTGTACCACCAGATTCTAATGGAAACACTTTTCTACAGAAATAAAAATTTAATAAAAAACACAAAAGTTAAATTCCTTGAAACTTTTACTAAAAAAAGACTAAATAGATTTTTATTGGTCTTTGACGCGGTTGTATAAGAAGACCTGATGAAAGGATTCTCTCAGTGAATCTATCGTCTCTTCACAGAATCACTGTACTGTTTCTTTTTATTAATTAAAAACCTGTAAAAGGTGGAGAAAATACTGGAAGCGTATTATTTTTCTAACGACTGATTTTAAAGGAATGTATGATATCTTATGTGCGTAGTCGTTTCTAACACAACTTACACCTGAACATATTGATCTCTTTGATCTGAGCGTCCTTGTTTATTGAGGTAAACACGTTTAGTAATTTTACTAAAAAGCACTTTAACTTGAAAGAAAAGTGGCATTTTACACCAGATGAGTAACTGAACTAACTTTGAAACTTAATGCACTGTATTGAATTATTAAACCTGTGGTTGTGTTGGGGGGGGGCTGTGGTCGTGCTTTGTGAGCATGATAATAATCTTTGTATGAACCTGTTTTAATTTGAAAGGAACCTCTGTACAGGATGTGAAGAAGTTGAGTTTCCCACGTTCTTTATGTCCTGAAAACTTTGTACTGAATTTAAATTTAAATCCTTTAACTGTTGTTGAGGCACGATATCGTTTCTGTCAAATCTTTTCACTGCTGTGCCTCATGAAGAGTGTCAGTGAAATCTGCGACCCCCTTCTCTCCTTCCACTGTGCATGGAAATACTCATTTGAAAATTAAATGATGGTGCTATGGTAAATTAATAGATTAACACATCTGTGGAATCATTTCTGAAGCAAAGAGATGAGGAGCATCTGAGTTTCTTCTGCTTGTTTGTTTCACTGGCCAACAAAACATTTTATTCAAAAACATAACATCATAACATCGCCTGAAGTTCATCGCAGCGAATATTAAAATACCTCTAACCCTATAACAAATATATAAAGCACCAAGTTTGAGTTTTCAAGTGAATCCAGGACGTTAAAGTGTTTATTTGCCACATTTCAAATGAAAATCCTCTGCTGTTCATACGAGCCTGATGGTAAATATTCAGCATGGATACTGGCGGTGCTGGTTTCTACTGGATCAGCTGCACTGGAGACGTGTCCCCTGAATACTGGAAGCTCATTGGTCCGACTGCTAATGTACGTCTAAGTGCCTTCTTTAATAAAACTGTTATTTACAATGTCTGCATGTTTGAGTTTCCTCCAAACGTAACCAGGTGTTTTCTCAACATCATTTTGTGTTTGAATTGTAACTTTTGAATTATGGATGATTTAATTTAGTTAAGCTTTTAATTGCATTAACATTTAAACACAAATAGAAGAACTGAATTCTCCTGGAGCTTGAAGTAGGACTGTTCTGACCAATCAGGGAAGCACACGTCAGAGCCTCCAGCATCTGGAGGAGAGGACTCTCAGATCTAATATCACCAGACTGATGATTGATGAAGGGGACTGATAAGGTAAGTTTCCACCATGTGGGTTGTATTCAAATAAGTCATGAGCTTCCTTCAGTCACTTCCTGAGCCTCTGCAGATGTGACACCTGCCTCTGCTGCCTTGCTCACTTCACGGTTTGCTGCACCAGCAACTCGTGCTTCACACTCTGTCTTCACGTCCAGAGACTGAGGAGTGAAAATGCTTCTTCTTCTCAGCTGCTGGATTCTTTCAGGTAAAATCAATGCAACTTGAATTATGTGCAGTTAAATGTTTCAGTCAGTGTATTTGGCTCCTAAACATTAAACAATTATTCAAATGAGGTTAAGTCCTGTTTTCCATTTCTAGTAGATTTTGAACTATTTAGTTATTGGACCAAATTATAAAATAGCTCTCAGGTTGATATATGATCGGTAAAACATAACTTATTTTTCTCACATTGAGCTTCACCTTGTTTATACATCATTGCTACTACAACACATTTGACTGATCCTGATTTGTCTTTGCACAGGTTGAACTAACTTACGTGAAGTTGTGTTGATTTCATTTTGAAGTGATTTACTACATTTGGTTTTGTCCTCAGGAGTCATGGCCGAGGACGCAGCAGGGACACATTACAGAATGAGGAACAGCTCAATATGTTTGAACGTTACTAAGCCTCCACCGTATATATATGGTTCATGGAAATTTACTGGACAGCTCATTGCCTCTGAAGGAATTATGAATCCCAAATTTGCAAAGAAAGTAGATTTCAATGCCACGAATCTGAAGTTGTGCATCAAATATCTGAATGACACGGACTCTGGAATCTATGAGGCCATAATCACCGAGCGTAACTTTAATCAATCGACTGAGAAACACCGAGTCATCGTTCAAGGTGGGAATGTTTCTGTTCTCAAATCTGTGATAAAACATAATCTGTCGTTATTTTCTCACCATAACTTCTCTTAAGGTTTTCTGTCCACTCTAGAATCCCAGCTCCTGAGAACAGGTGTTTTCACTCGGTTACATTAAACCATCAACTCCTCACCGAGCGAACCAACAGAATATGAACCACAAACTGAAACCAGATGGAAATAGAATAAATAGAATAAATAGAATCACATGAACGGTAACGGGACCAGAAATCTGAGAAGTTGAAATAACAGCGAGATAAAAATGAGGAACTGAGCAAAGAGTTTGACTTTCTGATGTCAGGTCGTACAGTTTCCTGTCGTGGATCTTTTCTACAAATTTACTAAGAAGATTCATTTCTCCTTTGTGAAATCCACAAGGGGGGGGGGGGGGACTTCAATTATTTATAATTAAACAAAGTTTTATTAAAAACACTGGGATCATAAATTGAATTTGGTTATTCTTATATATTACTTATAACTGGACAGATATGACTGAAGAAATCTATATTTATAAATCTGAAGCTCAGTCAAATTGTGTCTGAATCAGCTGTTCAGTGTTTGCTTTGTATACACTGGTTTGATCGGGGGGGCACGCCGTGCACCGTTTTATTATCATATATTAAATATATATTACATATTGAGCGACACGTGATGCATTGTGGGATGTGAACAAGGTACGAGGACATTCAGGTGTCCTCAGCACTTCAGGACGTTGACCTGACTCTGCTGGGCTGTTTGCAGACAGCGTCCCCCGGCCTGTCCTCCTCACGTCCCTCCTGCACCTCAACATGTCCTCTGGACTCTGCAGCCTCGCAGTCAACTGCTCCGTCCGGGACGAGTGGGCGTCGGCCTCCTGCGACCGGCTGGGCTGCAGAGCGTCCCAGAGGTCGAGCCCAGAGGTCATCAGCATCGACATCTCCACCAACAACTGGACCGTGGTCTGCAGCGCCAAGAACCAAGTCAGCTCCAGGAACCAGTCTGAGGACCTGGAGGCAGCGTGTGAGTCTGCACCAGTGTGTTGTTGTGTGTCGTCCATCAGTGTGTTGTTGTGTGTCGTGATCCAGATGAACCTTGTGTTACTTTCCATGAGAATGAGAATCAGCTGCTAATGATGAGGTTGTGTGTTTTTCCAGGCTTCAATAAACCGGCTCCTGGACGCACAGTGGACTCACTACCTGTGTTTGCTATAGTCATACTGTGTGTGGTGTTTGTGTCTCTCTTTGGATTCATTGCTCTTCTGGCTCAGAAGGTGTTTTCAGGATGTGGTCACCATCAGGTGAGAAGCTTGACCTTCTAGTGATAGTTGTCCTGTAACATTATGAATGATGTGGAGTGTGTTTAGAATGAAATGCTCTATGATGATGAAATCTAGCTTTTTACTAAAGGTGCAGTGTGTAGAATGTAGTGACACCTAGTGGTGAAGTGTCATGTTGCAGCTGAACACCCCTCAGCCCCCCCCCCCTTTCCAAACACCAGGACTAAAGACTTGTTTGCTTCTTTCCAGAGACAGACGCTGGTTGAGGAGCAGCCGGAGACCAGAGCGTCCACCTCGTCCTCCAGTCCGTCTGAGGTGGCTTATGAAAACGTGGACGCCCCACAGCCCGCAGAGGAGGGGGGGGCGGCGCCCAGTCAGGAAGTGGAGACAGTCTACAGCGTCCTACAGGCTGTGAATGTGACTCCTCCTCCTGTGGAGGGTGGGACGTGTGGAGAAGCTCCACCCTCCCTGACTGAGGGGGGGGCCGAGCCCTCGGAGGTCAACACTTTGTACAGTGTGCTGCAGAAACCCAAAACTCTGAAGTCACAGCGCCACCAACAGGTCACATGAGACCATCAGAGGAGCTGAAGGACTGTGTCTGTCTCATGTGGACGTTCACTCCTCACTCTCTTTAAACTGAAAACACAGGAAGGAGCAGCGACCTGAGCTGAAGGGGCTTCGACCTCATGGGTTAAAGATCATGTTACTAAACTGAGAAAGGATTTGAATGGTTGAAAGTTTCAATGCCTTGTTTATATATTGTTTGTAAATAATAAGAGTCTCACAGTTCTGTACTGTACCAGAGAACCACTGTCCTCTGCATGTTTAACCTCCTCGTTATAGAATTACTGGATTCAATCTCAATAAAATAAATAAAAAAAGACTTTAAGAGATTTCTGTTATGACCACAGGATGTAAAAAATACATCAAGAAATAAGAGGTGAGGGGGGGGGGGGGGGGTACCATGGAGCTCAGTGGAAGGATGTGGTCATGAAGAAAATACCAGATTTCATTTTGTGTGGGTCGTCTTCACTTCCTTTGACATTTGAGATGAGAGGCTTTTAAATATGATTCTGATTCTCAGGAAATTAAAAGTCTGTTTGTGGGAGTGTGTGTGTGTGTGTGTGTGTGTGTGTGTGTGTGAGTGTGAGTGTGTGTGTGTATGTTTGTGTGTGTGTTTGTGTGTGTGTGTGTGTGAGTGTGAGTGTGTGTGTGTGTGTGTATGTTTGTGTGTGTGTGTGTGTGTGTGTGTGTGTGTGTGTGTGTGTGTGTGTGTGTGTGTGTGTGTGTGTGTGAGTGTGTGTGTGTGTGTGTGAGTGTGAGTGTGAGTGTGTGTGTGTGTGTGTGAGTGTGTGTGTGTGTGTGTGAGTGTGTGTGTCTGGATCTTCATCGAGTCTCATGAGGGACAGTTGGGCCTCGACGTGCTCCATCGAGATGATGTGAAACTTCTTTCATAATTTATGGTTTTATTAAAAGTGACATCCTGTCATATTTGTGTGAAAGGAAGTGAAGACGAGCTGAGCTCAGAAGAAGAAGATGAAAAGAACTTTACATGAAAGTTCTCATGAGTTTCTCTTCTGCACGTGGAGCTTCGCGGTGAGGAGGGTAAACTGTAAACGGTGTGTGTTGGGGGGGGGGGGGGGGGGGGGGGCTCCGCTGCATGACGATGGCCCGCCCCCCCGAGCAGCCGCCTGTCAGAGAGGACACCAGAGAGGACACTAGAGAGGACACTAGTGAGGACACCAGAGAGGACACCAGTGAGGACACCAGAGAGGACACTAGTGAGGACACCAGAGAGGACACCAGAGAGGACACCAGTGAGGACACCAGAGAGGACACCAGAGAGGACACCAGAGAGGACACCAGTTCTCTGTGGGACATGAAGCAGGACACGCTGCTCGCTCGGACGCTGTGTGAGTAACCGGACAGACTCTGTCCTTCCTCGTCCCTTTGTCTGTCTCTCTTTGTCCCCTGTCTCTGTCTCTCATCATCTCTTTGTTTCATCTTCTTTTATATTTTCTTTTCTTTCCTCTTGAATTCGTTTCATTTTATTCTTCACCTCACTTCGTCCACTTTCTGGTTTCCTTTCCTCCCCCCTGGCTCCTTCCCTTCTGATTTGTGTGTCCTCTGTCAGTCTTCCTGTCCTGTCTGTCCCCCTCTGCAGGTGTCCTGTCCCCGGCCTGTCTCCAGCTCCGCCCGGACACTTCCCAGTTCTTCATGTACGACCGCGTGTCCCTGAGCTGTGAGGACCCGTCCAACTCCAGCAGGTGGACGGTGAGGAGGAGAACCTCGGAGGGGGGGGTGAGGCCCTGCTCCTCCGGGTGGGGCTCCTCCGGGGGGGGCTCCACCTGCAGCATCGGGAACCTCTACCCGTCCGACAGCGGCCTCTACTGGTGCGAGTCTGCAGGCGGCGAGCGGAGCAGCAGCGTCAACATCACCGTCACTGGTACGACTCACATCACTGAGCCTTCAATAAGCATTACATTATGAAGTTTGATTCATTCATAATTCATATGTTTAAAGTTTGAAGAGAAACTACATAATGAATCAGCTGACTGATTCAATGTTAATGTTGTTTATTCTACAGAAGAAATGTGCAGTTATATTAAAATGTTACATTAAATGTATTTAAGCTCTATATATTTTATTTTATTAATTTATCAAAAAATTATAGTTAAACTGTCAAAACTCAAACCTCAGTTACATTTCTTTGTCATAACGTTTTTATAACAACAACATTTCAGTTATTTAAAATTGTATTTATTTATTTTATTTACCTATATATACAGATTTATATATATATATATATATATAAGTATCTGACATTTTTTACCCTGTTTTCGGTGTCAGTGTATATCTCTATGAATCCCCACTGTTCAGGTTCTAGTTCTGGTTTTCTTCAGACCGCTCTGTGATTCTTGAAAGTCCCACGCTCCCGGTGTCGGAGGGAGTGTCTCTGTCTCTCCGCTGCAGAGACAGAGACACGTTGTCCCACGACCACGTCCACAACTTCTTCAAAGACGACGTCCTCATCGGCAGCAGCTCCTCGGGGGAGATGAGCATCCACAGTGTTTCCAGATCTGATGAAGGACTCTACAAGTGCAGCCTCTCTGGAGGACACGAGTCCTTGTCCAGCTGGGTGTCCGTCCACGGTGAGTTGACCACAGCCTCAGAAGTCGAGTCGGTCTTCAGACGAGTCCCTGAAGGACCAGAAGTCTGACTTGTTTTCATCATTCCAGCTTCGTCCTCATGTCCACCTGCAGCTTTCAATCCACCGTCTGTCCTCTGGCTGATGTCTCACCTGCTGGTGGGAACACCTTACCTGCTGGCCACCATCTTACTGGGAATCATACACAGAGACAGGAAGAGAGGTGGGTGCTTCAGGGCATTTAGTAATGGAAACACAGGAAGCTTCAGCTGATGAAGTTTCTTTGTCTTTGTCAGAAACTGATAATCTGATGTTTGTTGGTGCAGCAGCTCGGACTCCTGCAGAGGGAAGAAGCACCAATGATGTCATCATGGACGTCCTGGCCTAGCCTGGAAACCAGTGTCCCGCTCAGTTGATGTGTAGCTGCAGGGGTGTTGTGTGACGTGTCAGCAGATTGTGGGTCAGTGGTCAGATCTGATTAAAAGTAGGTGAGTGTCGTTTCTCCGAAGCTGAGAGGATGTTGTTTGATTTCCCACAAACAGGTCAACAGTCAAAATAAAACCACACTGAATTGAACAGATGTAAAACGTGTGACCACAGTGGAGACAGAGGTTCTGTGGCTCCACTGACCTGAGTGCTGTGTTCTGTATCGAGCTCTATGTTCTACAGCTGAAATAAACCAAAGTGAACTGAGTCTCTCACTCCTGTGCTTCACATGCAGTCTGTAAATAAACACTGAATAATAATAATAACACCTGGTCTCCAGTCATTAGTCTGCTCAGCTCCCCTCTGGTTGGAACAGGTACTGCAGGGGGCTCAGGGCTTTGAGGAGTTTCACTCCAACAACGAGGAAATCATTTATGATTTATACAGTATATATAGTTATATTATATAGTTTGATCCCTTACAGTATATATAGTTATATTATATAGTTTGATCCCTTCGTCCACTGAGGCAATAAAAGCACGTCTGTGAATTTAAATACAGTGTTTGAGCTTTAAAACAATATTTGAGATTAACTCGATTTTGTTCTTTCCATTTACTAAATATATATACACTGAATATATAAATATATAATTCAGACAAGTATCTTATGAATGAATGAATTTTATTTCATCATCCTTAGATTTATTTTACAGCTGTTTTCATCCACAGAATTAACATTATATCATTTTTAGAAAAACACAAACTGTAATTGGTCCAGAATCCACAGTCTGGGTATGATGGTGCTTTTAATTTGAAGGGACAGAAATAACCAAGTGTGGTGAAAATGAGGTCATCCACACAAACTGCACCACCAAGTGGCCACGGCGTTTTCCCATGATGCTTCACTTCAGTGCAGAGTGACTCCTCCCTCTGACGACACAATGCTCATTTCTCCTGGTCTGAAGAAAACTCTGATTTACGAGCTGAACATTAAGGCAACGTCTCAGCCTGTAGTGAGCTGTCCATGGTGCTGAAACACACACACACACACACACACACACACACACACACACACACACACACACACAGGAACACAAACACACACACACGCACACCCACCCACACACACACACAGGAACACACACACACACACACACACACAGGAACACACAGACACACACACACACACACCATGTCGTCTTTTTCATTTACAATTAAACACTCTTTGTTTTCTAATTGAGAGTTTAATATTAATCTTGTTGTTATTATTATTGCTGTTGTTGTTGTTGTTGTTGTTACTGTGAACCGGAAGCAGCACAGCCGGAAGTCTCGTGAGTGGGCGGGAGCTGACGTCATGGTAAACGTCATCTCTCTCTCTCTCATTCTTTCTCACTCTCTCTCTCTCCCTCCCTCTCTCTCTCTCCCTCTCTACCTCTCTCTCTGTTTCTCTCTCTCTCCCTCTGCCCCCCTCCTCTCTCCCTCTGCCCCCCCCCCCCTCTCTCTCCATCGAGCATCGACTCTTCACTGAGCTCAGCTGCTTCATATCCAGAGAAGAAGAAACGTGATAAACGGAGTGATGTCTGTCGCAGGGTTGAAGAAGCAGTTTCATAAAGCTACCCAGGTAACACTGCACGTGTGTGTGTGTGTGTGTGTGTGTGTGTGTGTGGAGGTTCCTCTGTGTGTGTGTGTTACACTGCGCGTGCACGTTGTGATGTGATATTACGTAACAATGTGTGTGTGTGTGTGTGTGTGTGTCTGTCTACAGAGCTGATTGGCTGTTGCTGCACACAACCGGGAATTCCTCCATCATCCCTCTATCTCTCCATCCTTCTATTATCCCTCCATCATCTCCATCTCTGCTTCTCACATCATCATCTCTCTTTCCATCTCTGTATCATCCCTTCTTCATGTCTCTTCTTCCCTTTCCCCCTCATCCCTTCACTACAAGTCTGTTCTTCCTTCATCCCTCCATCTTTTTGTCACATCCTCTTTCTTTTTTTGTTGTCATCCGTCCATCCCTCTATCATGCATCTGAAGACCTTCCCTTTACACCTTCTCCTTCCTCATCCATCATTGGTCTCACAGGCAGTTCTTTTCTTTCCCTCCCTTTCTCCCATGTATGAATCCCTCCATCAGGTAAACAAACCTTTCTTCCTTTATGCCCATCATGATTTCCATAGATGAATAAACGTCCAAACTGTCGACTCCAACATGTGTTTCATCAGAAATCCACAGTTTAAGTGTCAAGTGTCTAAAATACTGATCCAATGAGAAGATGGTTTTTCTTCCTGAGTTTAGTTTTTCATCATCATCAGCGACTCGTCTGATTGGTTCAGTTTCTCAGAATCTGTTTCCTGGGTTTCATCTCCATGCAGATGAATTATTCCACGTTCTGTTGCTTTGGTCTGTTTATTAAACAAGGAGAAAAGAGAGACTGAGAAAAACCAAGACCACAAAACAAACCAGGGATTTACCTCCTGAGGCCTACAGGGGGCGACAGAGGGCCACAGAGACCATGGAGCAGACTGTAAATACAAACAAACGTCGACTCCGGGAAACCTGTGTTCTCTAGAATGACCAACAGAGGGCGACTCCATTGCTTGGACACCACTGTGTGAATGACAGCTAGTACTGTCCAATGTGTGCAGGAGGCAGGTGGGCGTGGCCTCGCGGTCAGAAGTTAGCATCGGTTCTGCCTCAGTGAGCTGTAGCTTCTTCGATTATGTGATCGACGTTCACCAACACCGCGGCGGACGGCGAGGAAGAGGGCGGGGTCAAAGGTCAACGCAGGGCCGTGCAACATGAAGCGGATTCACCTGAAACCTGGAGCTGAGTGCACGCTGCGTCACGTGCACTCCCCTCAAGGGCCATCAATTATAGAGCGAGCCAGCCAGAGCGGAGTGTGTGTGTGTGTGTGTGTGTGTGTGTGTGTGTGTGTTTGTGTGTGTGTGCTGCTCTCTCACTGCATGTGTGACTGTTGTTGCCACGACAACACCGTCCCCCTGAACTGAGAGGGGTGTGTTTCATCAGGAGAGATGGCCCTTTCAAAATAAAAGCTTCTTCTTCTTCTTCTTCTTCTTCTTTTCCTTCCGTGTCTGTGGTGATTTCTCTCTCTGAGGATCAAACTGTGACCGAGTCGTTATTCAAATCGCTGTGAGCAGTGATGTCACGAGAGACGTCTCAGTTATCGAAGGTGATTTTTATCATGTGATGAATCGTGTTACAGCTGCAGCGACCACTTCCTCTCAGATATGAGTTCCCGCTAAACTCGACCAATCAGGAGTCAGTCCCAGCTGTCAATCATGACGTCTCTATAAACTCTAAATGTTTCACAACTTTCAAAAAGAAAGAAAGTGAAGTCAGATTAGGATTCAGATTAAAAGAAACGAGTGAGCCGCGAGAGGGTTACGTAACAGTGTGTGTGTGTGTGTGTGTGTGTGTGTGTGTGTGTTTGTCTGTGTGTGTGTGTGTTTGTCTGTGTGTGTGTGTGTGTGTGTGTGTGTGTGTGTGTGTGTGTGTGTGTGTGTGTGTGTGTGTGTGTGTGTGTGTGTGTGTGTGTTTTCTTGGAAACATGAGGAGCTAGTCAGATCCCTGTCTCCATGGTAACTGCACCTCCCTCCTTCTTTTCTTTCTCTTCTGCTTTTTAATTTGTTTTAATTGTTCCTACACTTCCTGGTCACTGGTGGATCATTGAAGGCCCCGTCCTCACCCTCCTCTTCCTCTGTTCCATCCCTCTTCCTCCTCTGCTTCTCCTTCATCTGGTCTCTGCTGTGATGATGTCATCGTCACATGTCTTTGTTTTTGTGTTGGATCACAGAAAGTCAGCGAGAAGGTGGGAGGAGCCGAAGGAACCAAGTTAGACGATGACTTCAAAGAAATGGAAAAGGTACAAACGGCTGATTGGTCGAGAACTCTGTCATCATATCAACTTCAGGAGACTCATTGTTGCATCAGAAACACTCAGTTGTCCTCTTACCGCCACCTGGTGGAATGGAGTGGTACAGCATGTCATCAGGACTCTCCTGTCTTTTTGTATTGGTTTCACTGGGATGAGTTGTTGAGCAGGAAGTTGTCTCATCCGTCCATGTGATCAAACTGAATATCTGCATGTGGTCGTACCGTACGTTAGAGAGCTCGGTGTCACCGGATGTGTTTCCCTCTGCAGAAGGTGGACCTCACCAGCAGAGCGATGCTGGACATCATGACCAGAACCACAGAATACCTCCAACCTAACCCAGGTCAGACAAACACAAACACACACATGTTCTAAAAGAATCCATCAGTCTTCACCTCATCACTTGTTTGTGTTTTCATCTCTGAAGCTTCCAGAGCAAAGCTGAGTATGTCCAACACCATGTCCAGGATCCGCGGGCAGGAGAGAGGACCTGGTTACCCGCAGGCGGAGACCGTCCTGGGCGACGCCATGCTGAGGTTTGGACGGGAGTTAGGAGAGGAGTCCTGCTTCGGTGAGGAACTTACACTGGTTTCTGCCAGGACCAGTCCGATTAGAGATTTGAAAGATTCTGTCAATCCGACGCCCTCAACGTTCAGACGCAGATTAAACCGTCTCCGAACCCAATAACCAATCTGTGACCACTTCCTGTTTCACTACCGTTTAGTTCCTACACTTCCTCTTCACGATTCTCCCTCCCTCTGTTTCCCCTTCATGCCGTCCTCCCAGGCCTGGCGCTGATGGACGCTGGAGAGTCGATGAAGGAGCTCGGGGAGGTGAAGGACGCTCTGGACATGGAGGTCAAACAGAACTTCATCGACCCGCTGCAGAACCTCCACGACAAAGACCTCAAAGAGATTCAGGTGAGTAGAACCTGTTCACCTGATGCCACTGATTGAGAACCATGGGAACAGAGATGGAAGCTGTGGAGTCGACACACCAGCTCATGGTCACGCATGTCTGCAGCATCATCTGAAGAAGATGGAGGGCCGCCGTCTGGACTTCGACTACAAGAAGAAGCGTCAGGGCAAAGTTCTGGACGAGGAACTCAAACAGGCGCTGGAGAAGTTTGACGAGAGCAAAGAGGTCGCGGAGCAGAGCATGTTCAACCTGTTGGAGAGCGACGTGAGGAGGCTTCAGTTCATTCAATCTGTGAAGTAGAAGTATCACACAAATACTATAACTATTGTTCATCTGATTCCTGGATCCCTGCTTCTAAAGGATCCACGCCAAATTGATTTTCTCGACCCACGTTCCATCTTCCATCGAGTTACCTCAAAATCTATCCGGTAGTTTTTGCGTAATTCTCATCATAACATCTTTGGCAAAGGTAATACATAAACAAACTGTATTATAACCGGATTCAGCTGCAAGTGAAAGATCACTTAACGAATACAAGTATTTCTAAAATTAGCAAATACTTGAATGTCGTAAAAAGAAAAACCTGAAAGAACGTGGAAAGAAAATCATCATGTCTACTGCTGCTGAGATGATACTGCTGATATACTGACGTGTCTGTGTGTGTGTGTGTCTGTGTGTCTGTGTGTGTGTGTCTGTGTGGTGTGTGTGTGTTGCAGATAGAGCAGGTGAGCCAGCTGGCTGCTCTGGTCCAGGCCCAGTTGGAGTATCACAGCCGAGCAGCAGAGATCCTCCAGCAGCTCTCCAGCAAGATGGAGGACAGGTGAGAATCTCAAACTGAATTCAAGTGATGAGACGAACGTGGTTTTACAAACTGTGTGTGTGATTGTTCAGGATTAAAGAAGTGTCCGGTAGACCCAGGAAGGAGTACGCTCCCAAACCCCGGCTGACCCTGGAGCTACTGCCCCCCAGTCAGGGCCACAACGGGGGGGTCCACTCCACCAAATCCCCCAGAAGGTCCCCAGGTAGATCCACTGGTTCTCCACAGAGTCACATGGAGCAGCTCAGTAGTTTTGGTGTGAGGCTGAAGCTCGGGGTGTCCCCCTCTCTTGTCCCTCTGTCCCCCACAGTGCCCATGGACCAGCCCTGCTGCCGAGCTCTGTACGACTTTGAGCCGGAGAACGAGGGGGAGCTGGGCTTCAAGGAGGGCGACGCCATCACCCTGACCAATCAGATCGACGACAACTGGTACGAGGGCATGATCCACGGCCAGTCGGGCTTCTTCCCCATCAACTACGTGGACATCCTGGTGCCACTCCCTCATTAGACCCCCCCGCCTTCACCACTCCAGGACCAGACGGCCTGGATTTACATAATAGACAAACCACGTCCTCCCTCTACTTCTTCTTCTGTGCTTCTGTGCCATTCTGCTTTCACAAAGTGGACCGAGCCGAGGGAGGAGCCTGAGGTGGGGGGGACGCTCAGAGACGAGGTGGGGGGACGGGGATCAGAGGACAAGGGGGGGGGGCTTTAGGTTGAGAGTGGTAGAAGAGATGATGATCGTTCACAGAACAATGGAAACCAATGACACTTACAAAGAAGCACGTTGTATATGTTCGTGCATGATTGTGTCTGTGTGTGTCTGTGTGTGTTTGGACTTGTTCTGACTGTGTTACGATCAAACCAGCACAAGCTCCTGCTCACCAGTTCAACCTGGACAGTGTCCTCGCTGTCCCTTCTGTCTGTCTCTCTGAGGGATTCTGTCCTTTCCACCATGACTCGCCTTCCTGTGCTTTTCAAGATCCCCAGAGATGTCACAGTCTTCCTTCTGTCCTACCTTCTCTCCTTCCGTCCTACCTTCTCTCCTTCCATCCTACCTTCCTTCCTTCCTTCCATCCTACCTTTTCTCCTTCCATCCTACCTTCCTTCCTTCCTTTCATCCTACCTACCTTCCTCTCTTGGCTAGCACTGCCTTCTAGCATGGCTCCAAACTGAATACACACCAGTGACCCATGAGCTGCAGTTGGTCCTCAGTACCTTTCCAGTATATCTCCAACTCTTTCTCACTCTTCTTCTAAGGCTCCTGTGGTCGGCCTGTCTGTGGAATCTGATTGGCTGAATGCAGGAAGCAGCCGAGTCCACGGTTTGAGCAGCGCTGAGGTTTAGTTTGGGGAGTTCTGCCATAAGAAGGTTTTTCTCAGACGTAAATGAGAATTATTGTCTTGAAATGATCTGAAAAGACCAAATGAAAGAAGGTGACTGAAGTTTTAAAGCTCTGAGGATCGGGAACGTTCATTCAACGCGTCAATGAAAACGTCAGCTCAAACACAGAAGAGGGAAACTGGGGTTTCCTGGTTTCCCTGAAAGCAGCGACAGTTCACCAGGTCGGTGAAATGTCAACTCGCTTCAGTGTTCAGAAGGAGAAGAGGCTTGTTTTTCATTCTGTGCTGAATCCACAGTGTTTTCTGTGTTTTGTGTGGAGTCGTCTTATTCGTGGCCTTTGCATGCAGGACTGTGTGAACAGAACCTAAGCTCCTTTTCACTGCCTTGCTCAAGGGCAACTGGGAAATCCCACTACAGGACGAACTAACGCTCATTTCTATGTTAAATCTTTGTCAGCGTCTTGAAATCTGCTGAATATTCTACAACCACCCCAGAATGTGGACGCCCCCTCGTGACGTGAAGTTCTCTGACGTTCAGGACATTCCTCATTTTCTCAAACTGGAACATTCTTCACCTTTCAGAGTTTTACCGTTACTGGAATGTTGAGTTCTGGTAAATAACTCCAGGCTTGTGATTGAGTTTGGACAAACACAAACTGAGACTTTCACAAACAACGCACCGACTGGTTCTTATCAGTTCCATGAGACACAGAAGGTCTTCTAGCAGCTGTCAGTGCACGGTCATGTGTTGTGGTGGAGGAGGGTCGATGAGAGGGGGGGGGGGGGGGGGGTCCAAAGGGGATCCTCCTCACGGTTCTTGGTTTACCGACTTCAGCTTCCAGGGAAATTGGATAAAGTACAACTGAATATTACTGAATATTACTTGGACTGACGGAGCGTTGACAAGGGACCTCCTGCAGAGGGCGCTGTTGCTCAGCTACACTGTTGTCTTCAGGCTCCATAGCAGCCTCTGGGTTCCTTCGATGTTCAAGTGGAACCAGACTGAAGGTGGAGTTTGATAAATAAGAACAATCCTGTTCAGCATTCGATGGTTAAGAGACGTCTCTTGTGTTTGGATGTAAGTTATAACGCCAGGACACAGTTAGCTTAGCACTAGCCTTGTTCTTTAAACTCACAAATGGACATGAGGAATCTCATTCACTTTGAAGTGACCTGTTAAACCGTTTGATCTCGGATTCATAGAATCAGACGCGTGACTGAACCAAAGAGATGATTTCAGAGAAGCTTCGTGGAGCTGAAGCCTTGTTTCTGTGACGTGACCCCGTCTGACCTGTGGCTGCTCCATGACTCTGTTTTGCCTTTTATAAAATATAATGTACATGTATAAAATAGCCCTCAGCCTATGGAACCTGGTGTTCGTATTTATTTATTTATTCTTGCCTGTAGTGGTCACCTTGATGCTCTCCTCTCATTGGACGATGGTATGAATTAAGATCCTGTTCATTGTGAAAATGAACTTTAATAAAATAAATAAATAATGATAAATGGTCTGTAATTATGTACAGCTCAAAGAGAGAGACAGAGAGAGAGAGAGAGAGAGAGAGAGAGAGAGAGAGAGAGAGAGAGAGACAGAGAGATGATCTGTTTGTGTGTAATTCTTCTATCTAACCACCAGTGGCGCTGTAGAGCATTGTTTCCCGCCTGCATCCGTTTCCCTCCTTTTACAAAAAACATGTGATGCTTTCAAATGCACCTTAAAAAAATAAAACTTTATAAACTCAAAGCCTCTTTGACAACAAAAGTTGTTTTGTTCTCAGAGGAAACTGTTTAAAAAAAGATATATGATCTCAGCCACATTGTACGTGTGATCGGTTTAAATAGATGAATACATGCTCAATACACTCATTTGTTATGATTCTCTGTAATACATCACTTGTTATATGTTTATTACATGTTTTGACATTTGGAGACTAAACAGGAGTTAAATGAATGTTGTTGTGTAAAATGAACAATATGTTCTTCGTGAGAAGTAGAAAGTGAATAATTAAAATACTGAGATAAATGATAAGTACATCTGAGTACTGCCTGTTCTTTGATTCTGAATATAATTGTAATTAAAGTAATTTTTTCTATATCCTAACTTTTTATAAAATAGGAAAATAAGTTTTTTTCTGCTTGTGTGCAATGAGTACAAATATTCTCCTCTGAATACAACAGAGGTCCAATGTAATCAGAAAATGATTTTAATTATTGTTAAGCTTGTTGTTATTTGTTGGATCGTCGATGTGCGTTTAAAATCCCGGATTTCTGATATTAGAACAATTAAAGCAACAAACGGTTTGACCCACTTTTCACACGCGCCGCGGGAACGTGTCCGTGCGCGTTCATGACCGAGATCAAGCTGGGCGCGCGTACCGGAAATAAAATATCTACACTTCAAAATAAAAACTGTTTAGTGTGAAAGAAAGCAAGTGTGAAACCCGCAGGAAGCTGATATTTAATAAAACGCTGCATAATTACGTCATGGAGGTGAAACACTGCTTCTGATGTCACACTGTGTCGTCACTATAGAGGATGTACGTCCTGCTCTGGTCCACGCTGCTCTAATTTGAAGAGCTTCCCGGAAGTGTCGTGTTGTTGTGCCCACGCGCTTCACTGTGGTTCCTCGTGTTGAAGCAGTAACACGCGGATTCGTGCGCACACACTCGAGGAAGAAGCTGAGGATCATGGACATGAAGAAGAGGGTCTCCTTGGAGCTGCGACACCGGTCACCCACAGAGGTGAGGCCCGGGGCTAGGGGCTCGTTGGGCGGCTTGTTGGTGGGAGCAGCCGCGGGGCGACGGGGGAAGCACATGGCGTCTGCAGCGGCCGCACGGAGCCGGACTCCGGTTCCTCCTGCGAACAAACCTCCGAACAATGAACCAACTCGTTGTGTCCTTTTACGTCCGATTAATCGGAGTGTTCACTTTCGTGCCCGGAGATCCGCGCTCTCTGAGCCGGCTCCCCCCTCTCCCCGGCGGCGTGTCCCCGCGTCCTGCACCGCGTCCTGTGTCCGTCCTGTGCGGCCGGACTCCGGGTCTTTGTCCCGCTCGTGTCCCGCGGAGCGATCACTCCACTGATCACTTTATGAAGCTGCTGCTGTTTGGGAGTCAAGGGAACATGTGAGGCGGACATACGTGTGTCCGGGGCCCGGCTAATGCCTGGAGTCACCTGGAAGTTGGGAGGTCGGTTTCCGTTGCGTAGAGCTGGTTGAACTGAACACAAAGTCCGGTCTGCTGTGCGGTGAGAACCGGGAGCAGATCTGAGGTCAGTCCAGTAGAACCATGCGTGAAGCCGAAGGGTTCAAAGTAAAAGAGACTCGTCACGTTAATAGAATAAAAAACAAACATGGACGCTGCAGATATCAGCGCCTCTCCAGAGATTAGTCTGAGCCCGTGCGCTGAAGGCGCGGGGCCAGCAGCGTGCTAGCTGCTAGCATGCTACAGAGGCTCCAGTGAGGCTCGGGTTCTGACCCGGTTCCCCGGGTTGAGGCCGGTGCGGAGCGGGTTGAGAGGGGAGTGGGTGGGCGGCCTGCTGGCGGGGGGTTGTGCTGCAGGTCCCGGGAGCAGCAGCGTGATTTAGCGGGCAGCTAGCAGCGGAGCTAACCGAGCAGCATCACATGTGTCCGGAGTTTACAAACACACCGGGATCCGTTCCAACATGAAGCTGCAGGACTCCTTCTCCCCGAGCGGCTTCCTCCTCACGAGCACAGTTCCCCTCCACCTGAAAGTCAGCTGCAGATTGAACTTCTCTTCTTTCACTAACACGTGGGGTCAACAGATCTGATCTGGAAGCAGCAGATTGATGAGTGACTCTGTTTCCTGTCCCTTAGCCCTGAACGTCTCCTGGTCACTTCATCCTAGTTCTGCTGGATCCAGATGCTTGAACCACATCTGGCCTCGTCCACGTGTAAACATCTGTGTCAGTGTGAAACCTGAACACCTGTTACGAGGACAATCGGCTCGGGGACACTTGTCCATCGTTCTACTCTGCGGAGGCTGGACGTTTACTTCTGGAGGGGTCATGTGACCAGAACCGGGTTCATGTGACCCACCAATCAGTGACCGGCTGTGAGCACATGTTCAAACATCAGATTCTGTTTGTCCAGAATCACACTGAGCCTCAGGTTGAACCGGCCCGGTGCCGTCAGACCCGTCTCTGCGCCCCCCCCCCCCCCCCTCCGGTGAGACGCGTGGAGCTCACCTCTCTGTGGCCCTGGTTCACAAGAGGTCAACAGTAAAGTACACAAAACCCCTGAAGGTCACTGAAGCATCGACTTCTGCACAGAATCCAGAAGGAACGAGTGCGTTCGGATCAGAACCCATTCAAAAACTCAGGTCCACTTCAGTCATGTGACCCGGGAGTGGATGGTGATTGGTTCCACGGAGAGACGGCTCCTTTGTAGCTTCATGTTTTTACCAGACATGTGTAAATATGAGGAATCAAACGTGTGATGTGTGTTTTACGGTTCTTTCTCATGTTGTTAAATAGTTTCTTACCTTATTGTCTCACTGATCGTAGAGTTGAGTCTAACATGTGACTGATGCTCCGCCCCCTCAGGTGCAGGAGCTGGTTCTGGACAACTGCCGCTCCAGCGAAGGGAAGATCGAGGGCATCACGGAGGAGTTCTCCAACCTGGAGCTGCTGAGCCTCATCAACGTGGGCCTGACCAGCGCCGCGGACCTGCCCAAGCTGGACAAGCTGAAGAAGGTGAGAGGACCCCCCCCCCTCTGGGTTAGGGAGATAAATGAACCTGGTATTAAGAACAATTAATCTTTTTGAAGCAGCCTCGGTTTTCAGTGAAAACAGTTTTAACTCGAGAGGAGCAGCGACTCCACAGAGAGGAGCAGAGAACAGGAGGTCTCACTCGTTAGCTCGTTCCACCTTCAAGTTCAAAAGCTCTCCGATCAATAGAAACACTGGATTTCTGGAGTTTCAGCACTTATCCTTTTTTCTAGCTCATTTACTTCTAGAACCTTTAAGATGACGTTGAACAGAATTTTGGGAGATTAAGTACTTAAATATTCTCCAGGAAATGACATCACAGGAAATAAATGTAGAATCTGAACTTTGTCACATTAAAATGTCCAGAGGTGAAAAAAGACAAATCTCAAGATTTGACATTTCTCAGTTAATCGGTAGAAAATAATAAATTGTCAATTAACTAATAAAACAAACTTAAATTCCACCTAAACAATTTCTCTTATTGTAAGCGACCGACTCGCAGCCTGGATGGATGATCCGTCTCTGATCTCGACTCAGAGGAACTCGTCAACTTGCTCCTTCATCAGTTTAAATGTTTGTTTCCAGTGAATGAATTAAAGAATGAACTGAACCTTGTCCTCCGCCTGCAGCTGGAGCTCAGTGACAACAGGATATCAGGCGGCCTGGAGGTCCTGGCCGAGCGACTGGTGAATCTAACGCACCTCAACCTCAGCGGGAACAAGTTCAAAGATATCAGCACCCTGGAGCCCCTGGTGGGTGGAGTCAGCACATCAGCAGCCTCTTCATCATTTATTGTTGTGTTCATATTAATAACTTGCAAACATGGAAACTACTCACGTGTTCTTTTCGAGGCTGTAACCACGTGTCTCCCCCCCCCCCTCAGAAAAAGCTGCCCCAGCTGAAGAGCCTGGATCTGTTTAACTGTGAAGTGACGAACTTGGCCGACTACCGAGAGTCCATCTTCAAGCTCCTCCCCCAGCTCACCTACCTGGACGGCTACGACATCGACGACTGTGAAGCGTCGGACTCGGACGGCGAGGGGGACGGCCTGGAGGACGAAGAGGGTGAGGGGGGGGCACAAAACACAAACCATAACTTCAATAATCAAATGTTTCCGAGCAGAAACGTGAAACTTTGACTCGTCTAGTTTACATTCAAATATATTATTTTTGGGATGTTTGAAAAAGTTGGCTTTAAAGCAATAACAAAAGTAATAATAATCATCAAATTATAGATTTAATAATCCCCCTCGACTTTTATCGCTGATTCATCTTTTCATTATTTTTATTTAGTGAATAAAAAGGTTTTGTTTTCCAGTCGTGTTCGGACCAAACGCTCTGACCTCAGATCTCTAACGACCCGTCAGTTTTATAAACATATCATCGTTGACATGTTTGTTGAATATGATTCATCCTGTTTCCAGAGGGAGACTCAGAAGACTTTGAGGAAGAGGAGGAGGACGATGAGGAGGACGTTGTGGCGGTTGAAGATGATGATGACGACGACAGCGCTGACGAAGAGGTGAGTCTCGTTCTCAATGAAGTTTAACACAACTAAACATTTCTTTCTTTCTAAATGATGTGGACTGTAGTTTGCCTGGTGGCGCAGCAGAGGGCGCTGTTGAACTTCCCCTTGTGAGCGTTTGAATGATCCGCTGAGTTGTGTCTGCAGGAAGGGGAAGTGAACGGAGACGTGGACAGTGAGGACGATGACGAGGATGAAGACGATGAGGACGACGATGGTAAGTGACACCTCATCATTTCACTTTAGATTTAAATGCTTCAGTTTGGGATCTATCGTTGAAGCTCCGCCCCTAAATCTGTTAAATAGATCAGACTGTGACGCACAGGCTCTCGACCAATCAGGAGTCGCTGTCGGCTGTAAACATGATAATAATGAAACTTCCTCCCACAGACGAGGACTCGTCTCCGGCCAAAGGAGAGAAGAGGAAAAGGGACCCTGAGGAAGATGACGACGACGATGAAGATGAAGATTAAAGATCCAAAGACTCTGCAAACCCGCTGACCTCTTGCCCCCCCCACTCGGCCGACTCCTGGGCTGCGTCCCTTTTCTGACACTGGTCTCCTCCTCTGGGCTCTCGTCATCTCGCAGATCGAAACAACCTCCGATAACTGGACCTGAATCAGGGTTTTGTCCTGGTCCCAGTTTTTTAGTCCTCATCCCACAGCTTGAATCTTTAATGCGTAATAATAAAATACAATTAATCAACTAATTTCACCGTTAATCTGATCTAAAGTTCTGATAAGAACCCGCAAGAACTTCCTCTGAGGATTTTTACTTCCTGGCGTCTTTCACATTTATCTAAAGTTTTTTATGAATTACGGGTTCACCTGCAGGTTATTTGTCACATCACTCGTTTAAAATGTTTATTTAAACGTCTTGTAGAAGCTGAATCAGATATTTTATCGTTTTCTGCCTTTTTGTTTGACAAATAAAGTGATTATCACAATTGCTGCAGATTAATACTCTGATCAACTAATTGATTGAGTCCATGGAGCTGGTCTGAGGATCCAGAGCGTTTCCTCTGACGACTTTATTTTACAAACCGCAGCTGAACACGGTTAAATCTGAAGAATCTGCAGGAAACGTGTTTCGTCTTTTTCTCAGAATAAAAACCCAAACGGAACCGAGAGCTGCGTCTCGGCAGAGAACCTCAGGACGTGATGTCACTTTTAGCTCCGTCTTTGTTTTTCTATTTTCACAGATCTCAAACCTCGGTCACATTTCCTAAATACGCCGTTTCTGCGACGTTTCCTCGTCGGTTAACGATTTTCTCTTTAACGTCGTCTAGAAAACGAGAAATCACACGTTCAGGTTGTTTCTCTGGAAGGAGATGGAGCAAGGGCTCATGGGAGGTAACGGCACTTTGGGATGCACAAAAACAACCTCCCTTCTTTCTCGTCCTCTCACCTTCCATCTGTCACTCTGACATCACGCTTTGTTCTGTGATGTCACTGATGGACACACCCCCACCCCCGCTCTATTCCCCCGAGGCCGAGCGCGCTCAGGGCAAACTGTTCTCTCTCTCTCTCTCTCTTTGCCAACAGAGCTTTTTAAAAGAAATATTTTTTCAGAGAAATTGTTTTTGTTTGATTTTGTACGGTTGTCTGGGGACTCTCTCTCTCTCTCTTCATCTCTCTCTCCCTCTCTGCCTCTTTTCTTTTCTCTCCAGGAGAGATCCAGTTGTTCCTTCATACTTACACTGACTAGTTGAATTTGTGTTTTTTTTTTTTTTACTTTCTGTAAGTTAAAGGAAAAAACTAATAAAAAAACAAAAAGGACTTTGTAAATAAAATCTTAACATTTTGCTCCTGGCGTCTCGTCTCCACTTTGTCTCCTTGTATTTAAACTGAATTCCAGTTTCTGTCGATCTCATGAAAACATGTTTCATTTAAATCCAGAGTTTTGAGCCATTGGTTCAGTGGTTTGTGAAAATCTGCTCCTGAGGAAACCGAAGCTTTTCAGAATACATTTCATATTAGATGTTTTAAAGATGAATGTGCAGCAAAAGTTGTGATGTAAGTTTCATAAATATCAAAACACTCAAGAAAAGATTGTGTAAGAAACTGAGGCACCTCGTAAAATTATAACTTTGATTTAATAAGGTTACGACTTTCATACTCATAATGTTATACTTGAATTTTCAGGATTGTATTTCTTCCATATGGATGTAGTACTCTGGGGTTTATACCTGGACCAGACGATGCTAACTTTATGAACCCGACTGGAAGCAGAACAGTATTAAAACTATTAACGTTCACAATGTGTTAGTGTTGTGTTGGGGAATCGGCAGCGTGAGCTCTGATTGGTGGAATCAGAAAGTCGCCCTCATGTTGTTCCTGGTGTTTCTGATCTCCAGCTCCAGTTCAGCGATTCTCACCTGCAGAGACAAAACAATACGTTATCTTTAACAGTGTGGTTACATGATCAGGCCACCGGGGGCAGCACGAGCTGTTTGCCTCCTGATCACA
>NC_070648.1:418626-431126 GCF_947347685.1 Pleuronectes platessa | reverse complement strand
CTCACACTCTCACACACTCACACACACACACTCACACATACAAACTCACACACACTGTTTTTCATGATATGGAAGCTTTGAGACATCATTTATTTCTTCTCTTGCATTTGAATATGAATTTACAGGATGTTAATGACATGAAAACAGATGATACTGTAAAAGTCTGTTTCCTGAGTCAGATTCAAATGGTTCTTTGAAACTGATCTTCTTTAGTCATCAACAGGATCAGAGGAAACCACGAGGTCGACAGGTTTCCTCCTTCAGAGGCAGGTGTGAAGTTCACGTCTGAGCGGAGCAGCAGTTTGCTTCATGAACCTCAGTGGAGATGTTCAGAGCTGTGAGATGTTCAGAGACAGGACCATGGAGCTGCTGATGGACGAGGTCAGCTGGTGGAGATGTTCAGAGCTGTGAGATGTTCAGAGACAGGACCATGGAGCAGATGATGGACGAGGTCAGCTGGTGGAGATGTTCAGAGACGGGACCATGGAGCAGATGATGGACGAGGTCAGCTGGTGGAGATGTTCAGAGACAGGACCATGCAGCAGATGATGGACGAGGTCAGCTGGTGGAGATGTTCAGAGCTGTGAGATGTTCAGAGACAGGACCATGGAGCAGCTCATGGACGAGTCAGTTTGCTGGAGGGACGTCGGCTTCCAGAGCGTCAGAGATCATCGTGTAGAGCTGAGAGAACAATGGACGCTCCACCGCGCTCTGCAGGAAGAAGACAAACCAACATGATCACTTCCTGTTTACTTCCTGTGTCACCTCGTGTTTTCCATTAGAACGTGTGAACGGATGAAGAACAGCAGTTCTCCTGCAGCACTGGGATCAGCTCATATGAAGCTGTGTCGATCAAGAAAGAAAGAAAGGGTTCCACCAGAGGGGGCGCTCTAACAGTTTCTCTTGGTTCTCACCTGGCGCCAGCACAGCTGCATGATGTCATAGATGGTGGGCGTGGCCATTTTTGGTCTGTAAAGGCGGTGACCGCGGGTGACCAAGGTAACCACCTCATGGTTCTGATGGCGTTCAAATGGAACACGCCCCTCTGTGAAGACCTCCCACATCAACACGCCTGGCAACACAAACACACAATCGTTTGGACCCAACAACCTGCTGCTCTCACAATCTTCACTGATTCTACTTGATGAGGATCGTCCAGATCCCCGAGTCCTCACCGAAGGACCAGACGTCCGACATGCTGCTGTATCTGCAGAAGTTAAAGACCTCAGGAGGACACCACTTCACTGGGAACTTGGCCCCTGACGAGCTGGTGTACTGGTTGTCCAACACGTACCTTCAACACATCACACTGGTAAATCAGTGGTGTGGGTTAGATCTAAAGAGGATGGACTGTGAACGTGTAGGAATCAAACCTGGCCATGCCGAAGTCTGACACCTTCACCACCAGAGCGTCGTTCACCAGACAGTTCCTGGCCGCCTGCAGAGGAGAGGGAGGGAACAGAAGAAATAAAGAACATGAAGAATCATCTCTGAGCTTCTCTGGGCTGATCTCCTCGTGTCTGGAGAAGAATGGAGAAGCTCAATGACCTGGAAAGGAAAAGCAGCAGGTTGAAGGTTCTCGACAGGAGAAGTGGAACAAATGAGCAGATGTGACATGGAGACATTGTCCCCTGAGGAAAAGTCTGTCCCTCACTTGACTAACTGCTGCAACACAACTTGAGAAAGGACACAAAACCCTTTTCCAGCTGAAAGCATCACAACATCTCGTCCTGATCAGAGCTGCTGCTCATCGTGGGAACTGTTGGTTTCTCAACATATAGAAATAACAGTGAACAGATCTGAGGTCCAGGTTGTTTTGGTGGAACCACGTGAACACATGATGTTACCAGATCTCGGTGGAGGAAGCCGTGGGCCTCCAGGTGCTCCATGCCCTCGCTGACGTCCAGGCAGATGCTCAGCAGGGAGGCCCGGCTGAAGCTGCCCTGCCGCTGGCGGAGGACGTTGAGGAGACAGCCCTGCTCCATGAACTCACTGACGATGTAGATGGGTGTGTGCTGACTGCACACCCCGTACAGCTGCACCAGTTTGGGGTGGGACAGTCTCCTGGAAAGACCAACAAGCTGTGGACAAACACGTCTTCCACTTTTTCATAACCCTCGTTTATTCTGCTCCCTCGTCTCCTCCTTCCTTACATCATGACCTTGGCCTCCTCGATGAAGTCCTCCTCCAGCATGGCGCCCTCTCTGATGGCCTTGATGGCCACTTTGTGCTGCCCCCTCCACTTGCCCAGCCTCACCAGTCCAAACTGGCCGCTGCCCAGCTCCTTCATGAAGGTCAGCTCACCGGGGTCAATCTCCCACTTCTCTGAGGGGGGGCGAGAGAGGACAGTGAAGACCTGTGTTGTCCACCGTCTCTGTTTAGAAGACGCAGCTGTCTGACTCACCGTAGCTGAAGCCGGCCGTGGACGGAGCAGATCTGTCCTGTCTTCCAACAGGATACCTCAACCGTGCTACGAGACCTGAGACAGAGGACGACAGGATGAAGACACGTCAAAGCTCCGATGAAGGGAGCTGTCCCCTGAAGCTACTGGTCTGTTTCCATCAGACACGCTGACCTGACCCGGGATCAGATTCAAGAGAAAATGAAAAAAATACAAACCGTAACTTTCTGTATCTGTCCACTTCCAGATTTAAACTTTGTAACATTGACTTTTAGAGATCAACTTCCATTGAGTCACGTGTCCACCGAGACGTCCAGCATCTAGATGAGGCTTGTTGTTTACTTCCTGTTGTTGTGTTGTTTACCTGCTGCGTTGTGTTTGTGGTACTCGATCAGTTCAGGGATGGAGCTGAACAAGTGTTTCTCTGCCAAGTAAAACTGAGGAGGCGAATCCTGCGTCTCCTTGATGTGGTAATGTTTTATCACCGCTCCTCCCTCCCTGCACACACACACACACACACACACACACACACACACACACACACACACACACACACACACACACACACACACACACACACACAGCGTTAGAACCAGGACCAGGATGTTGAATGTTTCACAGCTTGGTGTCTTTAGGGAACAAGGCGGTACCCTGCGGTGGACTTGGTGAACAGAGACACGGTGAAGGTTCCTTCAGTGCTGGAGTCTCTCACCATGAAGGCTCCTTCTTTGTCCTGCAGGGGGCGACACAGAGACTTAGACCAAGGCTCAAGGTCACACAGAGAGATACACACACACACACACAGAGAGATACACAGACACACACACAGACAGACACACCTCCTTCCTCAGCAGCTCCTCAGCCTTGTTCCTGTTGACTTGTTTACTGAACCAACTGGAACAAACACAAACATCTTGTTTACGACATGTCTCTGAAGATCTGCTGACATCAGATCAGCTCTCGAACCTCAAACCACCTGAAGACAGTGACTCACACAAACTGCACCAGGTTCCCTGATTCTTTCACTGTGACGTAGTTACTGGGGATGTAGCCTTCTTCACTGTGAGACACACACACACACACACAGTGTTGTCACGTCTCTGATCAGCCGCTCCTCTCAGTTTCAAACCCTCGTACATGGTGTCACACGGTTGTTATGGCTCATTACGCTGCCGGAGGAGAACCCACTCACCCGAACTGGTTTCGTGCTTTGTACCAGTTCACGTCGCTCTTCTCCAGGATGACGTACTCGCCTTCTTTGACCAGACTCAGGTCGTGTGGTTCGGTGGCAGGGAAGTCATACAGAGCCACGACCACCTCTTCCTCTTCCTCATCCTCCTCATCCTCATCCTCATCATCCTCATCATCATCACCGACAGGGGTCGGGGGTCGGGGAGGTTGCTGCTGGGAGAGAGGAGTGGCCAACGTTCGATTCCGTGTTGATTGTTATATTTATCATAATGGTGTGTGTGTGTGTGTGTGTGTGTGTGTGTGTGTGTGTGTGTGTGTGTGTGTGTGTGTGTGTGTGTGTGTGTGTGTGTGTGTGTGTGTGTGTGTGTGTGTGTGTGTGTGCTTACCCTCCCATCTTTCCGTTCCTTTCCAGGAATGGGGGGTAAAGGTTTTCTGGAAACTAGAAAACAGGAACAGAAACAAAGTTTCATCATTTCCTGTTGGTCTCCCACTATGCGACTGTGACCTTTGACCTCTTGTTCATATTGCTGATTATACGTTTTTCTTGTTGAATCACGTGTTTCAGATTCTACGCTTCAAGAAATATCCTGAAAGGACAAGTAGGACTGTCGTGATGCTGGTCTTCTAACACTGTGTGTCAGGGTCCTCACAACTACAGTAAAACACATGAGTTTCTTACTGTCTCCAAACAGATTGTACTCCTCGCAGCCCGGGGCCTGTTTCTCTGCCTGACGACAACAGAGCCACGCCCCCTCCTCCCAGAACTGGGGGTGAAACTTGGGCAAGACCTCTGGGTTGTCTTTTATTTCTGCACACACACACACACACACACACACAAACACACACACACGTTTATTTCGAACAGATGCACATGAACAACATCTGTAATATGTCCAGGTCTAGCACATATGACAAGAGAAAACATTTTATAGAACTGTCTATGATAATAATGATGTTTTGTGTTAGTTGTGTGCGACTCCAGCACCAGGTTCCTCTGGGACAGTGAACTTTGGGTGGATGATATCAGGTTGTTTGTGTAAATGATGCGCTGTGATAACATCTTGCAGCTCCACTCTGGGTGGACCAGAGACCTCAACCCCCCCACCACCTAACCCTCACCCTAACCCTAACCCTCCCCCCCGTAATAAAAGACCGGACAGAACTGGTTGTTAGTTCTTAAGTTGAGCAGGTTCAAGTCCCAGGTGTTGAAATGTTCCTGAAGCGAGCGAAGCATTGAACTCTTACATTAGTTTATATTTCAATCTATTACATTAAAAAGGTGATTAACAACCAATACAAGGGGCATCATGTATGACCGAGTTTAGAGTCACATCTTAAAAGCTTCATGTCCACCGGGTAGAGGCCAGCGGAAACCACAGGCTGTGTGAAACCCGGTTTCAGATCTGTGGTTTGAAATGTGAGGGATGTTTGCAGCAGCTCTCGACAGACGTGTGATCTGCAGAACATGAGAACATTAGAGAAGAGTCTGACCCTCCTTCAGGCTCTGGACCCAGGTGCTTCTGCTGTCGTGACTCGGAGCGAACACATAAAGTGTGTTGGTGTCATACACCACCTAGACAAAAACACACACATTGAAATATAAGTACAATTAACATGTTGAACACCTTCCTTTTTAAAATGCTTCTATTTCAATTATAATGTTGCATTGATTTATATTCAAGGATCATTCATTCTTGACCCTGTAGATTTCATATTAACCAGTCATTTAATCTGGTCTATAAAGCTGCAGAGACTCAAACCAGTGACTGAGTCGAGTTCTGAGTTCTGATCCCTGTGAAAACAGAGTCAGCAATAACCAGCCAGGCTAGCTGGGTCCCCCTGTTTCCACTCTTTGTGCTAAGCTAAGCTAGTCACCTCATGCAACAAATCGTTCCCTGGACATTTGTGAGAATCAAATATTCATATCACTAAACACTCGCTGGTCCAGATTCAGTCCTTTTGTTCTCGTGATAATAAACGATGTTACCCTGGAAGATATGATCAGAACCTCAGTCTTGATTCACTCGGAACAAAGTGCGAGGAAAACTCAGGACCAATCACAGTTCTATAATTCGTCACATGGTCTCTGTGAATCAGCAGAATTGATATATAATATAATATGTAATAATTAAAATATGTGATACCTGAAATGGGTATTTGTTCTGACAGGGAATGATTCTTCCTCCGTTCTTGACGATCTCCACACATCGGACCCGACTCAGCTCGATCGAGCCTCTTCTGAACTTCTTCTGTCGACAGAAACGTCAACAGCAGATTTTAATCTCTGTCTTTATTAAGAGCAGACTTTCACAATAAGACATTTCATTGGTTGATTACAGATTATTACCAGGAGCAGTGACATCTGCACAGATCCAGGCTAACTGTATCATGCTAACATAAGCTAATCTACTCAAAGTTTGGTATTGCGGTTTCGTCAAGTTAGCACATTTTCCACAATGTTGTACTTTTCCTTTAAGAAGAAGAAGCACATTTTAACACCTGAACAGAAAGTGAATGTCAACATGAATCCAGAGACCTGAGCTTTCCCATCGTAGTAGGTCAGTCTGGTCCTGGTGAGGACGAACAGCCTCTCCTTGTAGTTCAGAGGCGAGGTCCTCTTCTTCTGCTGAGACCGCTTGATGAGCCTCTCCTCCAATAGCATCTTAGAACTCAGGCTGGCCCCGCCCACACCCTCAGCCCATTGGTGGATGTTGTCAGAACAAAGAGGGGTGGAGCTTATCTGAGGAAAGATGTTCAACTTTATATTAAAAAAAATATCAAGGAAAGAAACTGCTCACTTGTGTTTTCACTATATGAACTGAATACGCTTATAATGCTAATGTATTAGCATTACTGTCTTTATATACAGTCAGTGATCATATTCATATACAGTCACTGATCCTCTTTATATACAGTCACTGATCCTCTTTATATACAGTCACTGATCCTCTTTATATACAGTCACTGATCATCTTTATATACAGTCACTGATCATCTTTATATACAGTCACTGATCCTCTTTATATACAGTCACTGATCATCTTTATATACAGTCACTGGTGTTCTTTATATACAGTCACTGATCATCTTTATAAACAGTCACTGATCCTCTTTATATACAGACACTGATCATCTTTATATACAGTCACTGATCCTCTTTATATACAGTCACTGATCCTCTTTATATACAGTCACTGATCATCTTTATAAACAGTCACTGATCATCTTTATATACAGTCACTGATCATCTTTATATACAGTCACTGATCCTCTTTATATACAGTCACTGATCCTCTTTATATACAGTCACTGATCATCTTTATATACAGTCACTGATCCTCTTTATATACAGTCACTGATCATCTTTATATACAGTCACTGATCATCTTTATATACAGTCACTAATCACCTTTATATACAGTCACTAATGTTCTTTATATACAGTCACTGATCATCTTTATATACAGTCACTAATCATCTTTATATACAGTCACTGATTATCTTTATATACAGTCACTGATCATCTTTATATACAGTCACTAATCACCTTTATATACAGTCACTAATGTTCTTTATATACAGTCACTGATCATCTTTATATACAGTCACTGATCATCTTTATATACAGTCACTGATCCTCTTTATATACAGTCACTGATCCTCTTTATATACAGTCACTGATTCTCTTTATATACAGACACTGATCATCTTTATATACAGTCACTGATCCTCTTTATATACAGTCACTGATCCTCTTTATATACAGTCACTGATCATCTTTATAAACAGTCACTGATCATCTTTATATACAGTCACTGATCCTCTTTATATACAGTCACTGATCCTCTTTATATACAGTCACTGATCATCTTTATATACAGTCACTGATCCTCTTTATATACAGTCACTGATCATCTTTATATACAGTCACTGATCATCTTTATATACAGTCACTAATCACCTTTATATACAGTCACTAATGTTCTTTATATACAGTCACTGATCATCTTTATATACAGTCACTGATCATCTTTATATACAGTCACTAATCATCTTTATATACAGTCACTGATTATCTTTATATACAGTCACTGATCATCTTTATATACAGTCACTAATCACCTTTATATACAGTCACTAATGTTCTTTATATACAGTCACTGATCATCTTTATATACAGTCACTGATCATCTTTATATACAGTCACTGATCCTCTTTATATACAGTCACTGATCATCTTTATATACAGTCACTAATCATCTTTATATACAGTCACTGATCATCTTTATATACAGTCACTAATCACCTTTATATACAGTCACTAATGTTCTTTATATACAGTCACTGATCATCTTTATATACAGTCACTGATCATCTTTATATACAGTCACTGATCATCTTTATATACAGTCACTGATCATCTTTATATACAGTCACTAATCACCTTTATATACAGTCACTAATGTTCTTTATATACAGTCACTGATCATCTTTATATACAGTCACTGATCCTCTTTATATACAGTCACTGATCCTCTTTATATACAGTCACTGAAAACATAACCACACAATTCTTCCTATAGATAACTACAGTCAGGGGCGCCGAAAAGGGGGGGTAAAGGAGACGGATTCTAGGGGCCCATGATGGAGGGGGGCCCAGAGAGGCCCCTAATGATGATGAAATTATAATACAGAAAAAATAATGACACTAAGTTATTAACTAACATATAATCACACATGTTTTATTTTCCATGTCCTGGTAACAATTCCTTTATTTGTTTTGGAAGCATCAACCCCTGCAGGGCCCCCCCTTCCCCCCCTCTATTTACGTAAAATGGTTCAGTCCGACTGGATCAGCTGCAGCCGGTAGCGCACCGGCGTTTTGTCACAGACAGCGCCACAGCGGGCAAAGCGGAGGAGACAGCAGTATGCCTCAAAAATCAGGCAGCCAAAAAAGAAAGGAAAATAAATTAAGAGAGGAGAAGGAGTTGAAGGGTCGACAATATGTCACCCAGTATTTCCAAAAAAAAGGTGGGTTTGTTGTGGTGGAAAGTTATGGATATTAACTTTGTCCCTGTCTGTGGTCTATAAGCTAGCTCACTTTTCTCACCATGTTAGCTCAAGAAAACTCAGGATTTTTACATTTTACTGCTATATTAGTTAAATAATCAATCCAGTCAAACATTTATCAAGCTGTTCTTATTCAATAATAGTTGATCTCCCCTCTGTCAAAATGATGCCTCATTCTGAACAGAGTCAAGTGCACCAGAAGCTGCAGCAGCTGTCTGTCAGCCCCCAACTCCCCCTGCCCCTGAATCAGCCCCAGTGCCCCCACATGAGGAAGGAGGTGAGCAGCTGTGTGTGTTGAAATAATAATAATAATAACAATAATAATAATACATAATATAATACAAAATATAATACATTTTACTACAGTCTCAAAACAATACAAAGATGAAGGTAATTCATTAATTAAAATGAATTAAATAAAAGGCATTTTGAACAATTTTAATGGTTTAAAAAGCATAAACCCTTTTAAAAAATGAAATAGAAGACGTGCAGTAAGAACAGAGGAGAACATCTGTGGTGTGTGCAGCAGACTGGGGTGACTGCTCTCAGTCCAATCAGAGAAGTTTACATGTTGGTGACTATGCTATTACAAATAGTTATATTATAGGAAATCCTATATAATTAATGTATGTCATGTACACTCTACAGAGCCAGGTCCAGGACCCTCTTCTGGTTTGTCAGGGAGGGATGTGGAGGAAGTGGAGGAAGAGATGGAAGAGGGTACAGATGACAGTGAGAGTGCAGAAACACAGGCGACAGAGAGTGAGGGCGAAGAAGTTGAAAGGAATTCAGAGGAGGATGGACTGAATACAGAAAGAGCCAGAAAGACAACAGAGAGGCAGGAAGAACAACAAGCTGATGTTCAGGTCTTTGAAAGGGAAGAATATCATTTGACTGATGACCCTGGTTTCTGGCCAGCAGCTTTAACTGATCAGGATAGGGAGAAGATAGTAAGGAAATTGGCCATGAGAGAGAAAGAAGTAGAAATGCCATGTGATTCAAAGGGGAAGCCATTCCCTGACTACCTGAATTATACAAAGGCAGCAAATAAAAGAGAAAAGGTAAACAGAGACTGGCTGACTTTTAGTCAAAGTAATAATTCACTTTATTGCATACCATGTGTGCTTTTCTCCCATGTACAGAAAAAGCCTTCCACTAGTGCACTGACTAGTCAAAATGGGTATAAAATGTGTGATGTGAAGTGGCGTCGAATGTACAATAAATTCCCAGTCCATGAGAGGAGTGAGGCACATAGAGATTGCTACTTAAGATGGAAAAATCTGCAAGGATCTGTAATGAAAGATAGAGGTGTGGATTCTCTGTTAAATAAGGAGTTGCAAACAGAAATAGAGAAAAATAGAGCCATCTTGGAGAGACTCTACACTTGGCCTCAAGAAACCTGCCTTTCAGGGGCAAAACCAAAGACCTAGATGACATTCATAATGGCAATTTCCTAGGCACACTGGAGCTCTTGTCACATTATGATCCTCTGCTGAAAGAGCACTTTAAAAAAATCAGGGACAACAAACAAAAACTAAAAGAAGGAAAAGGAACCAGGCTAACACATTATCTTAGCTCTGACAGTCAGAATGAGTTTATCAACTTATGTGGACGACGAGTTCTGAAAAGAATTCTGCAGGAACGGGAGGATGCCATATATTATGCTGTCATCTGTGATGCCACACCAGACATTTCCCATACGGAGCAAAATGTGGTGCTACTACGGTATGTTAAATATGACAAAGAAAAAGATGAGTGGGAAATTACGGAGAGGTTCCTTGAATTCAGGGATTTTCTCAAAAAGACGGGGAGTGAGATCGCAGAGATGATTGATGCAGTTCTTCGTGACCATGGGATAGACATCGGTGATTGCAGAGGGCAGGGCTATGACAACGGGGCTAACATGTCAGGGAAAATAAAGGGAGTCCAAGCTCAAATACTGAAGAAAAACAAGCTGGCTACTTATTCACCATGTGCCTCCCACACATTAAATCTTGTTGGTGTGCATGCTGCACAGTCAAGCCCAGAGGTATCCACATTTTTCGGCTGCATAAATCGCCTGTACACATTTGTAAGTGGCAGCCCAGAGCATTGGGCCATCTATAAAGAGCAAACAGGTTGCTCATTGCATCACCTATCTGATACCCGCTGGAGTGCAAGGATTGAGGCTGTTAACCCTGTGGCAAAGCACCTACCTTCTGTCCTCAAATCCCTTGATAGCATAGTTATGACATGCAGTCTCACCAGTGAAGCAAGATCAGAAGCTAATGGTTTGAGGAAATACTTCATGTCATTTGATGCTGTTGTTCTTCTCACTGTCTGGCTGAAGGTACTGCAAAGTATTGACAACAGGAATGTTATTCTCCAGTCAGGAAAAATATCACTTGACATAGAAGCAGCCAATATCAGAGACTTGACAGAAGAGATGCAGTCTCTAAGAGATGCATGGGACACTCTCCTAGCTGAGGCAAAGTTGATAGCTGGGGAAATTAATGTTACACCTCAGTTAAGCAAGGAGTCCAGCCGCCAGAAGAAAAGGCGGAGATTCCCTGATGAAACCGCTGAAGAGGAGACAACTCAGGAGAGTTCAGAAACAGTGTTTCGGAACACTGTGTTTTATACAGCCATGGACAGTATCATCAGTGACTTGGACACTAGGCTCCGGGGCATTGCACATATTGTCAACGAGTTTTCTGCTGTTCTGAAAGTTGGGCAGATTAGTGAGGGCAAAATCTCTTCTGTGTGCCAACCACTGATCACAAAGTATTCTAGTGATCTTACTCCTGATTTTGAAAATCAAGTAAGACACCTAAACAGTGTATATGCAGCCAACTTCCCCCCTAACCTGTCCCCTCTTGAACTCCTGAATGCAATTTGTAAGCTGCAGCTGCAAAGCATCTTTGGAGAAGTGTGCATCGCCTTGCGCATATTTTGCACCCTGCCAGTTACTGTTGCTGGTGGTGAGAGAGCGTTCAGTAAACTAAAAATGATAAAAAACTATTTGAGGTCCACAATGTCTCAGGAAAGACTTTGCAGTCTTGCCATGCTGTCAATTGAGAGTCAGTTGGCTAGAAAGCTGGACTTCAAAGACCTGATAAGTGATTTTGCACATGAGAAGGCTCGGCGTTGGGCTTTTGGTGAGAAGAGTTGAGCAAGGACCAGTGATTGAAAGGTTGCAAAAGGAAGCTTGACTCAGTCGGCAACGTTATATTATATATATATTTGCCATTCTTTCATATATTAAGTTCTACTTAAATGATGAGAAATCATATATGGCCATTTTGTATTCTGATGGCGTTTTTGTTTTTGCTGAGATTTTTTTCTCTCCACTGATTATAATTGCTATTTTTTCATGGAAGAGTTTATTTCCAATTTAAGAATCAGTGGTGCAGCAAATAAATGACTCAAAATGAATTCCATTGTATTCAGAGTGCTCAGTTCTTCCCCTACTGTACATGTCAACTGTCATGCTGTTCTTCTTTCACAAATATGGTAATGATAGTGAAAAATACCATTAAAATGCATAATTGTGTGTAAAATAGCATCAAAAAATGTTGCCGCTGTGTTGGGGGCTCTGTAAAGATTCTTTTCATGGGGCCCAAAATCCCTAGCGGCGCCCCTGACTACAGTGTGTGTGTGTGTGTGTGTGTGTGTGTGTGTGTGTGTGTGTGTGTGTGTGTGTGTGTGTTTGTGTGTGTTTGTGTGTGTGTTTCACAGATGTTTAAAGCAACAGAAGGTCTCTGTTCCACTTATCTCTTTCTTGCCATGAAGTCAGACTCGTTCTACGGAATGTGTCAAAGCCGCGGAGTTTGCGTAACAAAACACACACAGACTCACA
>NC_070648.1:398626-413626 GCF_947347685.1 Pleuronectes platessa | reverse complement strand
ATAGTCGTAGTGATTTATTGTGTTTTTCTGTTTAGTTGTTTGTTGTGTGTCTGCAGGTTGAGTTGTAGTTCATGTGAGTTATTGCACTGCCAGCCCCTCACCAGTAGAGGGTGCTGCAGCCCCACCTGATCTGTTTCCCTCTCAGAGAAGTGGGAGATCGACCCCGGTGAGCTGACCTTCATGAAGGAGCTGGGCAGCGGCCAGTTCGGACTGGTGAGGCTGGGCAAGTGGAGGGCGCAGCACAAAGTGGCCATCAAGGCCATCAGAGAGGGCGCCATGCTGGAGGAGGACTTCATCGAGGAGGCCAAGGTCATGATGTAAGGAAGGAGGAGACGAGGGAGCGAGGGCAGGAAACCTCCTTCTGGTGGAAACAGGAGGTGAACGTGTGTGTGTGTGTGTGTCTCAGGAGACTTTGCCACCCTAAGCTGGTGCAGCTGTACGGAGTTTGCCTGCAGCAGCGCCCCCTGCTGATCGTAGCCGAGTTCATGGAGAACGGCTGCCTGCTGAACTTCCTGCGGCAGAGGGGCGGGGCCCTGAAGGAGGCGTGGCTGGTGTCCATGTGTCAGGATGTGTGTGAGGGGATGGAATACCTGGAGGCGCAGAGCTTCATCCACAGAGACCTGGTTCACCACTAATCCTACGCTCTACAGATTTGACATTCAAGACTTTAACAGTAAAACACAACTGAATGTGTGTGTCCTTCTGGTTGTGGTCTTCTCACGCAGGCGGCCAGGAACTGTCTGGTCAACGAACACAACGTGGTGAAGGTCAGCGACTTTGGAATGACCCGGTACGTTTCACTCACTCTCACAACTTTTATCTCGGGTTCTTCTCATAAAATTAAAGCTTCAAAATTACGACTTTCTTATTGAACCTTTTTCACGAAGCCAGAGCCAGCATCTCCTTAGCTTAGCTTAGCTTGGCCTGGCTTGGCCTGAACTGGCATGGTTTAGCACAGGTACTGGTAGAAACAGTGAGCCTTGCTCTTTCTAAACAATACAATGGAATGAACTGTGAAAGTAAATAATGAACTCATTGACCTCTTGGTTAAATCAACACAGGAAGTAGAACATCAGAGGTGTTACGAGTTATGAGTTATACATATCTACTCTCTTTACTGTTCTTTAAGATCAGTTCCTCAGTGTCCTGGTGTTTTTGTTTCCAGGTACGTTCTGGACAACCAGTACACCAGCTCCAGTGGTTCGAAGTTCCCAGTGAAGTGGTCTCCTCCTGAGGTTCTGCACTACAACAAGTACAGCAGCAAGTCGGACGTCTGGTCCTTCGGTGAGGAAACACACACTTGGTCTTCACAGCAGCAACACACAGTGTGTAGTAAACGTGTCTGTGTGCAGGTGTGGTGATGTGGGAGATCTACTCCGGGGGCTGCACGCCGTTCGAGAACCGCTCCAACTCGGAGGTGGTCAGTGACATCACCAGAGGGATCCGTCTGTACCGGCCTCACCGAGCCCTGCAGCCGCTGTACGCCGTCATGTACCGCTGCTGGCACGAGGTGAGAGGAACCAGGTCTTCAAACCATCAACACATTCACATGTTCCACCAAACTCCTGTTAACCACAACACCATGTCCTCTTCTTCTTCTTCTTCTTCTTCTTCTTCTTCTGTAGAAGCCTCTGGGTCGGCCGACCTTCTCGGAGCTGCTGCAGGAAATAAGAAACATGGCAGAAAATCCAGATTAATGAAACACACGATAGTTTCAATTGTTTAGACTGTTGTGTTTTTGGAAACAACTATTTTCATAATAAAGTATTTTCAGATAAAATCTTCTTCTTCATTCTTTCGTGCTTTGTGAACTTATCGTCTCAACAACGAGGGGGGGGGGGGACTTCTCAGGGTGTGAAACATGTGACAACACAACTTTACAATAGAGGATTATTTTGATGATGTAACATTAGAGGGAGGAGTCAGTCCTCTGTGTGTGTGTGTGGGGGGGGGGGGGGGGGTATCATGGCAACAGGTCAGGTGACAGCAGGTAACTGCAGATGCCCACACACACACACACACACACACACACACACACACAATGAGACACATACACTGAGACACAGGGTCAAGTTGACATCTCCGGTGACTATATACGCACACACACAGACACACACACACACACAGACACACACAGTGGGGCATTACTTCAGTGTTTACGTTGGAAGATCATTGCTCCGATTAAAGAGTAAAGAGGAATTCCCATGGAAGGTTAGTGTGTCTGTGTGTGTGTCTGTGTGTGTGTCTGTGTGTGTCTGTGTTTGTGCGTATAGGTTCACCGGAGATCCTGTGTTTCAGTGTGTGTCATTTTTTGTGTAACATGAAATGTTGCAGTGATGAAATAAAACTAAACAGTTGTATTCACAAGAAAATAGAAAAAATAACTATAAGTGTTAAAGAAAGTTAAAAACACTTCCTGGATCTTCTTCAAAGTTTAGTGAGTTCCTCTCGAACATATAAAACCTCCTCCCACCAAGTTAACTGGAACCAGTAGTGTGTGTGTGAACCAGTTCACAGACAGACAGCTGGAGGAGTGTGTAGTGAAGTTGTGTTGCTGTTCTCTCTCCACAGTGACTCATGGAGCGGTACCAGTCCCTGGGTCTGCTCGGCGAGGGGAGTTACGGCTCGGTGCTGAAGTGCCGGCACCGGGACTCCGGCCGCCTGGTGGCCATCAAGAAGTTTGTGGACTCAGACGATGACAAGACGGTGAAGAAGATCGCTCTGAGGGAGATCAAGCTGCTGCGGGTACCTGTCAATCAGTCAGCTGTCAATCAGTCAGCTGTCAATCAGTCAGCTGTCAATCAGTCCGCTGTCAATCAGTCAGCTGTCAATCAGTCCGCTGTCAATCAGTCCGCTGTCAATCAGTCAGCTGTCAATCAGTCCGCTGTCAATCAGTCCGCTGTCAATCAGTCACCTTTCAATCAGTCAGCTGTCAATCAGTCAGCTGTCAATCAGTCAGCTGTCAATCAGTCAGCTGTCAATCAGTCAGCTGTCAATCAGTCACCTGTCAATCAGTCAGCTGTCAATCAGTCAGCTGTCAATCAGTCAGATGTCAATCATCGAGCCTGAGGACACAGAGCAGAGACCTTCACTTATTGAATTAGATTATTATTCAAATACTGTGAAACACGTGAGTGACCTCGTTCATCTTCTCCTCCACAAACCTTTGATTTCTATTTTCTCATCTTTCTGACATGAAGCATCTTCGTCACGTGAACCTGGTGGACCTGCTGGAGGTGTGGAGGCGGCGCCGGCGCTGGTACCTGGTGTTTGAGTTTGTGGAGCGGACTCTCCTGGAGGATCTGGAGCTCCACCGTGGTGGACTGGACCTGGACACCAGCCGTCAGTACCTGTACCAGGTCCTGAGGGCCACAGCCTTCTGCCACCAGCAGAATGTGAGGACACAGGCTCCCCTGAACTGGTCTCAAGCTTCACACCAGCAGCAAAGCTCATTTGTCAAAGTCAAAGCAAAGACAGGAACAGACTCAAATGTCAATCACCCACGTGACGCCAATGATGCAAATCTGAGTTTTGTGATGTCGTGAAATCAACAATAAGGATGAAAATCACAGAACTCAGGTCCGGGCACTGGTTTGAGCTAGCATCCAACTGGCCACTGGTTTGAGCTAGCATCCAACTGGCCACTGGTTTGAGCTAGCATCCAACTGGCCAATGGTTTGAGCTAGCACCCAACTGGCCACTGTTTTGAGCTAGCATCCAACTGGCCACTGGTTTGAGCTAGCACCCAACTGGCCACTGGTTTGAGCTAGCATCCAACTGGCCACTGGTTTGAGCTAGCATCTAACTGGCTACTGGTTTGAGCTAGCATCCAACTGGCCACTGGTTTGAGCTAGCATCCAACTGGCCACTGGTTTGAGCTAGCATCCAACTGGCCACTGTTTTGAGCTACCATCCAACTGGCCACTGGTTTGAGCTAGCATCCAACTGGCCACTGGTTTGAGCTAGCATCCAACTGGCCACTGGTTTGAGCTAGCACCCAACTGGCCACTGTTTTGAGCTAGCATCCAACTGGCCACTGGTTTGAGCTAGCACCCAACTGGCCACTGGTTTGAGCTAGCATCTAACTGGCTACTGGTTTGAGCTAGCATCCAACTGGCCACTGGTTTGAGCTAGCACCCAACTGGCCACTGTTTTGAGCTAGCATCCAACTGGCCACTGGTTTGAGCTAGCACCCAACTGGCCACTGGTTTGAGCTAGCACCCAACTGGCTACTGGTTTGAGCTAGCATCCAACTGGCCACTGGTTTGAGCTAGCACCCAACTGGCCACTGGTTTGAGCTAGCATCTAACTGGCTACTGGTTTGAGCTAGCATCCAACTGGCCACTGGTTTGAGCTAGCATCCAACTGGCCACTGGTTTGAGCTAGCATCCAACTGGCCACTGGTTTGAGCTAGCACCCAACTGGCCACTGTTTTGAGCTAGCATCCAACTGGCCACTGGTTTGAGCTAGCACCCAACTGGCCACTGGCTTGAGCTAGCATCTAACTGGCTACTGGTTTGAGCTAGCATCCAACTGGCCACTGGTTTGAGCTAGCACCCAACTGGCCACTGTTTTGAGCTAGCATCCAACTGGCCACTGGTTTGAGCTAGCACCCAACTGGCCACTGGTTTGAGCTAGCACCCAACTGGCCACTGTTTTGAGCTAGCATCCAACTGGCCACTGGTTTGAGCTAGCACCCAACTGGCCACTGGTTTGAGCTAGCATCTAACTGGCTACTGGTTTGAGCTAGCATCCAACTGGCCACTGGTTTGAGCTAGCATCCAACTGGCCACTGGTTTGAGCTAGCATCCAACTGGCCACTGGTTTGAGCTAGCACCCAACTGGCCACTGTTTTGAGCTAGCATCCAACTGGCCACTGGTTTGAGCTAGCATCCAACTGGCCACTGGTTTGAGCTAGCATCCAACTGGCCACTGGTTTGAGCTAGCACCCAACTGGCCACTGTTTTGAGCTAGCACCCAACTGGCCACTGGTTTGAGCTAGCATCTAACTGGCTACTGGTTTGAGCTAGCATCCAACTGGCCACTGGTTTGAGCTAGCATCCAACTGGCCACTGGTTTGAGCTAGCATCCAACTGGCCACTGGTTTGAGCTAGCACCCAACTGGCCACTGTTTTGAGCTAGCATCCAACTGGCCACTGGTTTGAGCTAGCAGTATAAACAGATATAAATCTGCAGGTCTGACCACGGCCACTAGAGGGCTCATTTCCCCCTGAACCAACACAAACTGCACCTGCAGGTCACAGGTGAAGAAGATGAAGAATGATGTTCAGTGAGTTCTCAACATGGCGATCAGATGAATAATAACATAATGAGTAGTTGTGGGTTTGGTTCCTCACAGATCATCCACCGGGACATTAAGCCAGAGAACGTCCTCATCTCTCAGGGGGGCGTGGTCAAGCTGTGCGACTTCGGCTTCGCCCGCACGCTAGTGGGCGACGTCTTCACCGACTATGTCTCCACTCGCTGGTACAGAGCTCCTGAGCTGCTGGTGGGAGACATCAGATATGGAAAGTAAGTGTTTACATGTAGACCTGAGGATGTTGGACCTGTTAGAGATGTGAACAGGTGAGTGTGTGTGTGTGTGTGTGTGTGTGTGTGTGTGTGTCTGTGTGTGTCTGTGTGTAGACCGGTAGACGTGTGGGCTGTGGGTTGTCTGTTATTAGAGATGTTCACAGGTGTGTGTGTGTGTGTGTGTGTCTGTGTGTAGACCGGTAGACGTGTGGGCTGTGGGTTGTCTGTTATTAGAGATGTTCACAGGTGTGTGTGTGTCTGTGTGTCTGTGTGTAGACCGGTAGACGTGTGGGCTGTGGGTTGTCTGTTATTAGAGATGTTCACAGGTGTGTGTGTGTCTGTGTGTCTGTGTGTAGACCGGTAGACGTGTGGGCTGTGGGTTGTCTGTTATTAGAGATGTTCACAGGTGTGTGTGTGTCTGTGTGTGTCTGTGTGTAGACCGGTAGACGTGTGGGCTGTGGGTTGTCTGTTATTAGAGATGTTCACAGGTCAGCCTCTGTTTCCCGGAGACTCAGACCTTGACCAGATTCACCACATCACCAGGTGCTTTGGTAAGAACTGAAGAACTTCTCAGATGAAATGATCTTATCTAAATCTTCTTGTTTTATTCTGTAAGTTCTCATTTCTCTCCTGAAGGTCACCTGACAGCTCGTCACCAGGAGCTGTTCTACAGGAATCCTGTTTTCTCAGGAGTCAGATTACCAGAATGTTACGGTCAAGTCCTGCTGAGTCAGCGCTTCCCTTCAGTCCCCCCCGCCGCCGTGGACCTGGCACAGGTACTGATACAGCTGGTTAGCTGAGTGATGAAAAGCAAGACACACCAAATCAAATGTGTCCATCAATGTAGTCCTTTGCAGATCTGAAGATCAGAATCAGTGATATCTTTTCAGAGCTGTCTCCAGATGGATCCAGAAAGACGAGCTCATTGTTCCGAGCTGTTAGAACATCCTCTGTTCACTCAAGACTCTTTCCACCTCAGGTGACTCTTTATAACTTTACACTCGTCATCCAGAGAAATGTCCGTTAGCGATTGCTTGAGTTTCCACGAGTCGTGATGAATCAACCGTTTGACCTCCAACGACTTTGTATCCAAACAGGTTCTTGAATGAGCTAAATGCTAAGATCCAAAAGGACCACAGAGAAAACTCCAACCTTCCTAAAATAACCAAAACCCCCAGACGCCAAAAGGAAGAAAGGAATGAGCAAAACCAGAGAAGCAAGAAACAACTGGAAGATGTGAGTGAGAAGGTTTACGAGGAAATGGAAAAGAAAGACAAGAAGGAAGAAGAGAAGACGGAGAAAACTAAAAGAAGAGCAAAGTTTTGTAAAACCACTCGGAACACCTCCGAACCTTCAATGAGCAACAAACAATCCAGAACCTTCACAGGCAAAGTTTCCCAAAACGCAGCAAGAGCTTCAGTAGCCATGAAAAGTAAAACAGGAAAGTCCACTGGTGCAGGGTCGAGGAAGGAATTCACTAAATCAGAGAAAAGTCTCACCACTGATTCATCTAAAGGCTCCAAGACGGCACCAGGTCTGAAGGACGATAACTCAGAGACAGAAGAACCTCAACATGAGACAGATGCTCCTCCAGAACCAAGAGAAGATCATTTACAAAGCACAAAGAATAAACAAGATGGAGACTCCCCTGGCTTCTATTCTAGTTGCACAGGCACAGCCGTGTCAAGTGAAAAAAATGTGATGGACATCTGCAGATCTTCTAAATCAAAGTCAAGTCAAGAGAATATGAAGAAGAGCTGGAACAGCCCAAACCTGAGAGTTCCCAAAATGTCTAAAAGCTCCACCAGAGACCATGTGAGTTCATCTTTGAAAAGCTTCCACCAAACAGCACCTGAAGCAGGTCAGCCGCCAGGCAGCGACCACACGGAGACCAGTACCCGAAACACACCTGCTGTCACCAGGCCATGCCAGAGTCCTCCTTCTGCAGAACATCAGAAGAACCAACTGACCTCAGAGCGAACAACAACTTCTGAATGTTCAAAAGTCTCAAACTCAGGTCCAGAAATGACCAGAACCAACACTTCTTTGTCCATCAACCCGTCAGGACCTCCTACCTCAGATCTTACAGAGGCTTCTCCTGCACACAGCTCTGTGACACCACCCACAGGAATCTCAAATCCCAGGTTACACAAAACTGACTCCACTTCAACTGCTAAACCCTCAGAGGACACCACATGTGCACCCAACCAACCCTCAGAGGACCTTCCAGAAGACAAGGACCTTGTGGAAGTACTGATTGAAACCAAAAACCAACTGGGGAGTTTTAAAACCGAGGGACACAAACACTTAAAAATCTGCGATAAAGAGAACAGAGAGGATTCTGGGTCCGTCAGTGGAACCACCAGGTCTTCAGGAGATGAAACCTCAGAACCTTCTGGAATCTCAAGTCACACGGAGAAGAAAAGCAACGGAGTGGAATCTGATGTGAAGTCCTGCAGAGTCCCTCACTCCAAATCTATGATTGGACAATCTCAAGCAAAGCTTTGGTGTTTGGGCAACAACACGTCCACTGCAGCCGTGAGGACAAGAGAGACAAGGGACAACGAGAGGAAGGACTCTGTGTCCACGTCCGTCCCTTCTACATCCACTCCAGACCACAAAGCTCCAAAGAGGAGTTTCGTCCTACATAGCATGGACCCTGCAGATAAACTCCATTCATCTCCACCACCTCCTCCTCCGTCCTCCACTCCTCTGCTCCTCCCCCCGTCCTCCACTCCTCTGCTCCTCCCCCCGTCCTCCACTCCTCTGCTCCTCCCCCCGTCCTCCACTCCTCTGCTCCTCCCCCCGTCCTCCACTCCTCTGCTCCTCCCCCCGTCCTCCACTCCTCTGCTCCTCCCCCCGTCCTCCACTCCTCTTGTCCCCTCGGTCTCTTGGTTGGTCAGTGACCACCTCCGCCTGGGGACAGCTCTCCGTGGTGGAAACCAGGGTCTCAGGTACTGAAGTTCTCTCTCATCGAGCAGCACATCAGGGAGTTTGGACGATTCTGCTCAAGTTAAAGATGTCGTCTCATTTTGAGATATGGTTTTGGTTCATTATGAAACAGTTGAGGTAGTTCTTATTACACTGTGTTTACAACATCTGTTTACGTGTTCACGTTTCTGATTAGTTTGTTTTAAAGACTGATGGTCTCTAGAACCAGTCTGTGTCTCTTCCAGGTCTGTGGACAACATGAAGCCTCGTGGGCTCGTGTGCAGTCGACGGGTGGAACCGTCTCAGTGGAGACACGTTCCAGCGTCTCTCACCTCCAAGGTACCAGGTCCTTCAGGTTCTTCATGAGTCTGAACAGAGAATGTTTCCTGACTGAGTGACGGCTGCTTCCTGTCAGGTGACCGGTCACACCGGGATCACGGAGCGCCTCCTGGTGGATCGTTGGAACAGCAGCGGAGTCGTCCTGAACAGAAAGAAGTCAGACGTCCATTTTCCAGATTTGAGAAAAGGACGAGATGGTTGGTACAAAAACTCCCTGTCAGGAAACATCAGACTAATGGAGACAGGTGGAGTCCCGGTGCTGGACCACAGGTCTCTCATCCAACATCCTGAGCTCCTGTGGCTTCACCACGTGGAGCTCCATGACACCGAGTGGTGTTCACACACACCTCAGATTTATTCATTGAGTGACATTTGAAATGTTAAGATATGTTATGATTATTTATAATTAATCATTATCAATCTATTAACTGTTCAAAAATTACTCTGATGATTTTCCAGGCAAACACAACAACGGCTTCACCACGGAGACGAGGACGGACATGGCGTCCCCGTCCGGTGGACAGCGGGACAGACAGGACAACCAGCGTCCATCCTGACCACGTCCCTCCAGCTTATTAATGAAACACCACAACAAAAACATTCTGTAGATTTTTAATGGCAGTTCATTGATTTTTTTGTTGATTAAACATTTTTAAAAACAGCTAATAAATGTGTAAATAGTTTTGTTAAATGAAGACTGGTTGATTTTCCCAATAATTAATATCAGCTCAGAAAGAACTAAAACTAAACTGTAAAAACTTTTCCATGAATCTTAATTTTATTTAGAAACAAAAACATTTCACGACTCGTCGCTGGAGTCTGAAGAAGAAGAGCTGTCGCTCCTTCGCTCCTCCACCCTCCTCTTCATCGGCTGAGACACAGAACGCTGGAGCCCTGGGAGGGAAGCGTGTCCCCTGCTATTGGTCAGGAGGTGGTACAGGAGGCGGGCTGCAGGGTTGGGGTGGCTGCTCCTGATTGGTCCTCCTGGAACTGGCGGTCGCCTGATTGGTGGAGGTTTCTTTGGAGGCAAGCGGACAACAGGCTTCTGAGCTTCAGCAACTTTCTGCTGTAGAATCTGTAAAAAGTTTAATTTGTGTAGTAAGTGATTTATATGAAAACATCCTGAAGAACATCTGGACGCTGCCTCGGATCAGTGACAGTTACACACTGCTGCTGTGGATCAGTGACAGTTACACACTGCTGCTGTGGATCAGTGACAGTTACACACTGCGGCTATGAAACACAAACACAGCAACGGATACAAACAGTCCCTCTGTTGTGTTAATTCAACATGTTGATCATTGGGCTGATGGTGTTACTCTCTACCTTCCTGCTGACGGGTGGAGGTGTGGTAGCTGTCGTGGTGGGGGGGGTGTGGGGTTGTGGCGAGGGGGGGGGGAGGATCATGCAGGCGTCGTCCACGGCAAAACCATCAACCTCTGGAATCAGGAAACTGGGGAGAACAGGAAGGAGGCGAGCTGGTGGGCGGAGGTTAGAGGTGTGTTCAGTCGTTTCATGACTCAACAAATAACAAGAGCTAAATGTTTATTAAAATGATATTAATGCTTCTGTTGTTTCAGGTTCTAATTCTCACACATTCATTTAACTTTCTTTATCTGAAACAGTTCATGTGAGGAACTGGATCCTGAGAAATCAGAAAATTAAAGATTTATTTATTGATCATGAAATTGACTTAAAATCTTTAATTCAATCCTAAAAACCACAGTTTCTTTATAAGTTTATGTTTTTTCTTTAACACGCGTGTTTCTGTCTGAGTTGTCATCTGATTCTCACGTGAACACGTCTGAGGCGTGTTTCTCTTTTGTCTCCGAGTGAAGCTGCAACAACAATCAACACAAACACAAACGTCTGAACTCACCGTGAGTGGAGTCCACGCTCTGAACCGAGAGGAGGAAGAGGAGCAGAGAGGTGGACGACCTGCAGGACATGACCTCAGATGAAGAAGACAGGAACAAGAGTGAGGAGGAAGAGGAGCAGACCAGAGGAGGAAGGCGATGAAGCACTGAAGAGGAGGAATCAAAACGTCTAGACTGAAGTTTATTCAGATCACGTGTTTGTGGTTCAGTTTCAACACACGTCTGTTGATCCTCTTCACTCTGTCACAACTCGTTTCTCTACTTTTCATTTTCCTCTCAACTTTATTTAAACTGTTTTTCACAACAAACTCAAAACTGAAGGTTTCTCTTCTGTTTTCATTTCTCTGTTTCTTTCTGTCGTCGCTGTTTGGTTCAGTTTGGACTGGAGGAGTTCAACCTGCTGCTCTGTGTTGCTCAAGGGCGCGTTCAGGGGTTTAACCGCTCACTTCCCACACAAAGAATTACCCTGACACAGACACATACACACACACACACACAAACACAAACACAGACACACACACACACACACACACACACACACACACACACACACACACGTCACTGAATTACATTCCTGGAGATTTACTTGAGCCTTTACCTAAACTTATCCTAGCCTGTGGTGTCTGTGTGTGTTTAAAGTGTAGTTTTAATAGTAGTATTCTTAGTATAACATTATAAAATACAGGTTCAACATAGATTCAAATATTTTATTATAAAGTGAAATTGTCTTAGTCTCAATAATGACTTAAAATCGATCAATCATTCAAAAGTGCTACATGTTAATACGGAGTGAATAACAATAAAGAATGAAAGGTGCTGTGTAAATACATTTCATTATTATTATTATCTATATACAAGAAACAATCATTTTACAAACAACTGAACAGTTCATGTTTTCTGGACTGAATCAAAACAGAGACGTGATAATAAGGCAGTGATTACATCGCCCCCTGGTGGCAGCGATGATGAAGGTCTAGGAGAACTTCTTGATGAAGTGTAGTTTGAGGTAAGTGATGGTGAGGAAGAGGACGGTCATGACGCCCAGAGCCAAATGGTTCTGCCACAAACCCCACGTGGAATAATCCACACCCTGCCGGGCCAGGAACTCCTCCCCCGTGCACCTGCAGACACACAACACTCAGCCAGGCAGCTACACACTGTGTGTGCGTGTGTGAGAGTGTGTGTGCGTGTGTGTGAGAGTGTGTGTGTGTCCTGGACAGGGGCGCCGCTAGGGATTTTGGGCCCCATGAAAAGAATCTTTACAGGGCCCCCAACACAGCGGCAACATTTTTTGATGCTATTTTACATACAATTATGCATTTTAATGGTATTTTTCACTATCATTACCATATTTGTGAAAGAAGAACAGCATGACAGTTGACATGTACAGTAGGGGAAGAACTGAGCACTCTGAATACAATGGAATTCATTTTGAGTCATTTATTTGCTGCACCACTGATTCTTAAATTGGAAATAAACTCTTCCATGAAAAAATAGCAATTATAATCAGTGGAGAGAAAAAAATCTCAGCAAAAACAAAAACGCCATCAGAATACAAAATGGCCATATATGATTTCTCATCATTTAAGTAGAACTTAATATATGAAAGAATGGCAAATATATATATAATATAACGTTGCCGACTGAGTCAAGCTTCCTTTTGCAACCTTTCAATCACTGGTCCTTGCTCAACCCTTCTCACCAAAAGCCCAACGCCGAGCCTTCTCATGTGCAAAATCACTTATCAGGTCTTTGAAGTCCAGCTTTCTAGCCAACTGACTCTCAATTGACAGCATGGCAAGACTGCAAAGTCTTTCCTGAGACATTGTGGACCTCAAATAGTTTTTTATCATTTTTAGTTTACTGAACGCTCTCTCACCACCAGCAACAGTAACTGGCAGGGTGCAAAATATGCGCAAGGCGATGCACACTTCTCCAAAGATGCTTTGCAGCTGCAGCTTACAAATTGCATTCAGGAGTTCAAGAGGGGACAGGTTAGGGGGGAAGTTGGCTGCATATACACTGTTTAGGTGTCTTACTTGATTTTCAAAATCAGGAGTAAGATCACTAGAATACTTTGTGATCAGTGGTTGGCACACAGAAGAGATTTTGCCCTCACTAATCTGCCCAACTTTCAGAACAGCAGAAAACTCGTTGACAATATGTGCAATGCCCCGGAGCCTAGTGTCCAAGTCACTGATGATACTGTCCATGGCTGTATAAAACACAGTGTTCCAAAACACTGTTTCTGAACTCTCCTGAGTTGTCTCCTCTTCAGCGGTTTCATCATGGAATCTCTGCCTTTGCTTCTGGCGGCTGGACTCCTTGCTTAACTGAGGTGTAACATTAATTTCCCCAGCTATCAACTTTGCCTCAGCTAGGAGAGTGTCCCATGCATCTCTTAGAGACTGCATCTCTTCTGTCAAGTCTTTGGTATTGGCTGCTTCTATGTCAAGTGATATTTTTCCTGACTGGAGAATAACATTCCTGTTGTCAATACTTTGCAGTACCTTCAGCCAGACAGTGAGAAGAACAACAGCATCAAATGACATGAAGTATTTCCTCAAACCATTAGCTTCTGATCTTGCTTCACTGGTGAGACTGCATGTCATAACTATGCTATCAAGGGATTTGAGGACAGAAGGTAGGTGCTTTGCCACAGGTTTAACAGCCTCAATCCTTGCACTCCAGCGGGTATCAGATAGGTGATGCAATGAGCAACCTGTTTGCTCTTTATAGATGGCCCAATGCTCTGGGCTGCCACTTACAAATGTGTACAGGCGATTTATGCAGCCGAAAAATGTGGATACCTCTGGGCTTGACTGTGCAGCGTGCACACCAACAAGATTTAATGTGTGGGAGGCACATGGTGAATAAGTAGCCAGCTTGTTTTTCTTCAGTATTTGAGCTTGGACTCCCTTTATTTTCCCTGACATGTTAGCCCCGTTGTCATAGCCCTGCCCTCTGCAATCACCGATGTCTATCCCATGGTCACGAAGAACTGCATCAATCATCTCTCACTCCCCGTCTTTTTGAGAAAATCCCTGAATTCAAGGAACCTCTCCGTAATTTCCCACTCATCTTTTTCTTTGTCATATTTAACATACCGTAGTAGCACCACATTTTGCTCCGTATGGGAAATGTCTGGTGTGGCATCACAGATGACAGCATAATATATGGCATCCTCCCGTTCCTGCAGAATTCTTTTCAGAACTCGTCGTCCACATAAGTTGATAAACTCATTCTGACTGTCAGAGCTAAGATAATGTGTTAGCCTGGTTCCTTTTCCTTCTTTTAGTTTTTGTTTGTTGTCCCTGATTTTTTTAAAGTGCTCTTTCAGCAGAGGATCATAATGTGACAAGAGCTCCAGTGTGCCTAGGAAATTGCCATTATGAATGTCATCTAGGTCTTTGGTTTTGCCCCTGAAAGGCAGGTTTCTTGAGGCCAAGTGTAGAGTCTCTCCAAGATGGCTCTATTTTTCTCTATTTCTGTTTGCAACTCCTTATTTAACAGAGAATCCACACCTCTATCTTTCATTACAGATCCTTGCAGATTTTTCCATCTTAAGTAGCAATCTCTATGTGCCTCACTCCTCTCATGGACTGGGAATTTATTGTACATTCGACGCCACTTCACATCACACATTTTATACCCATTTTGACTAGTCAGTGCACTAGTGGAAGGCTTTTTCTGTACATGGGAGAAAAGCACACATGGTATGCAATAAAGTGAATTATTACTTTGACTAAAAGTCAGCCAGTCTCTGTTTACCTTTTCTCTTTTATTTGCTGCCTTTGTATAATTCAGGTAGTCAGGGAATGGCTTCCCCTTTGAATCACATGGCATTTCTACTTCTTTCTCTCTCATGGCCAATTTCCTTACTATCTTCTCCCTATCCTGATCAGTTAAAGCTGCTGGCCAGAAACCAGGGTCATCAGTCAAATGATCTTCTTCCCTTTCAAAGACCTGAACATCAGCTTGTTGTTCTTCCTGCCTCTCTGTTGTCTTTCTGGCTCTTTCTGTATTCAGTCCATCCTCCTCTGAATTCCTTTCAACTTCTTCGCCCTCACTCTCTGTCGCCTGTGTTTCTGCACTCTCACTGTCATCTGTACCCTCTTCTATCTCTTCCTCCACTTCCTCCACATCCCTCCCTGACAAACCAGAAGAGGGTCCTGGACCTGGCTCTGTAGAGTGTACATGACATACATTAATTATATAGGATTTCCTATAATATAACTATTTGTAATAGCATAGTCACCAACATGTAAACTTCTCTGATTGGACTGAGAGCAGTCACCCCAGTCTGCTGCACACACCACAG
>NC_070648.1:353626-396126 GCF_947347685.1 Pleuronectes platessa | reverse complement strand
TACATCATATCGATCACTGAAGAATAAATGAAACTGCAGCAGAAGTGTAGAGGAGTCACCGATCAGGAAGTAGGCCACGCAGCTGAAGACGATGGCAGGAATGGTCCTCAGGGTGAGGATGTCCGACAGCAGCTTGGACAGGAAGTAGACGGACAGACGGTAGTAACCACTGGTGTACTCATGACTGTGAAGACATCACAGACACGGAGACAGTTAACGTCCTATTGAACTGAGGCTGTTTGAAACTGACACAGAACAAAGTGAGGAACCTTATGAGGAACCTTATTAAACGTGTGGTTGTGTGGTTGTGTGTGGTTGTGTGTGTGTGTGTGGTTGTGTGGTTCTGTGTGTGTGTGTGTGTGGTTGTGTGGTTGTTTGTGTGTGTGTGGTTGTGTGGTTGTGTGTGTGGTTGTGTGGTTGTGTGTCAGACCCACATGAAGAGTTTCCTCTCGGAGATGAAGAGCTCGGCGGCCGACAGGGAACTGAAACACTGGTTGATGACGACGAAGAACAAAGCTCCGACCCTAGAGAAACACAATGGTTACTGAGAGTGAAGAGTAGTACTACAGTACTACTTGTATTACTACTGTCACGGTATTAGTATGACTGCTAACAGCATTCATACAACGTCTACAGTCAAAGACTCACAGTACAGTAGATCACAGTAGATCACAGTAGAGTACAGTAGATCAGAGTACAGTAGAACACAGTAGAGTACAGTAGAGTAGATCAGAGTACAGTAGAGTACAGTAGAGTACCTGTTCTGCATTCCACTCTGGTCCTCCTGGACGTTGTAGAAGATGGCTCCTACGATCAGAGCGAGGAACAAGGTGACAGCGATCTGCAGAGAGAACACACTGAGCTGCAGTTCCTACAGTGACCACCAGGGTCCTCAGCAGCTTCAGCAACATGTGACTAACATGTGATTAACATGTTGTGGCCTGTGTCGGCTCGTCCTCACCTGAGCCACGGAGGTCTGAGGGTTGAGCAGCAGGTTCTGGAAGGTTCTCTTCAGAACCCATCGGAACTGGGTCAGGAAGCCGGTGCTGTACGTGATGGTTCTGGAGCGAGACATCTTCACCGTCTGCTTCCCCTGGACGATCCTTCCTGAGAGACGTCAGCTGACATTACTCATAACTCAAAATCATCTCTACACAACTACATCCAGAAGCAGGAGCTACACAACAACTGGAACACACATGAGACTGAAACATCAAAGGAAACGGGTCTGTTCATGTTCAGGTTGTTTTCATGTTCTGATGTTCGTCAAACTGTCAGACCTACAAGCTGTCGGCCTCGACTCGGGTTCCAGTGTTTTTTAATTCACGCTGATGCTGTGAGTAAGAAACTCGGACCCCTCCTCACTGCCCCCTGCTGGCCGCACAACAAGCGACGCAACACAAAACTGAGATTCTGCAGGAAAAATCACTATATTTCTTAAATCTGACAAAGTAGTTAAAGTAGAAACTGGACAATCAACCTCAGTTTTCATTTCACATTAAAAAGAGAACAGTTCAGACTGAACAGCTTCATGTAGCTACAGCTGTAATGTTACTGACAGAGTTCGGTTCAGATGAAACAAACGAACAGAAGACGTTGAGTAGAGAACTCACCCAGTTCGGCTCTGGTCTGCTGGGAGTACTGGCAGCTCCTGTACTCCTCCACCAGTTTGTCCTCGATACTTTGTCTGGACTTCGACACCGAGTCTGAATCTGGATTCAAATCAAAACACGTTCAGACACAGATCCAGATTCTGTAAATTATTAACAACAGAACTTTTAGATGATGATGGATGTTTATATCACACTTCTAACACACTGGTATAAGAGCCATGTTGAAGAACAGAATTCAAATATTGCCGTAAATTAAATCATCAATTGCAAAATAAGAAAAAACAAGTTATATTTTTAAATAAAGTCATAATATTGTGGACTCATTTCCTGTTTGGTCCTCATAACAAACCTTCATCCAGGTTGTGGCCGATGGCCGCGGTGGCGTCTCCGTTGATGACGTCGAGGAAGAAGTCTGCGGGGTTGTTGTGCGGCTCACAGGTGTACCCTGGGAAACAGAGGTCATGATGTCATCACCTGCAGGTCACGTGAGGTCACAGCATCACAAAGTGGAGAACATGTTCCTACCGATATCTGAGAAATACTCCAGCACGTTCTGCGCAGGGCCGTGGTAAACCTGACCCGTTAGAAACAACACGTTAATAAAGACACGGGACACGGGACAGGAACACGGGACAGGAACACGGGACAGGAACATGAACACAGGACACGAACACGGTACAGGAACACGGGACAGGAACATGAACACAGGACACGAACACGGTACAGGAACACGGGACAGGAACACGGGACAGGAACATGAACACAGGACACGGACACGGTACAGGAACACGGGACAGGAACACGGGACAGGAACATGAACACAGGACACGAACACGGTACAGGAACACGGGACATGAACATGAACACAGGACACGAACACGGGACAGGACCACGGGACAGGAACACGGGACAGGAACAGGGGACAGGAACACGGGACAGGAACATGAACACAGGACACGAACACGGTACAGGAACACGGGACAGGAACACGGGACAGGAACATGAACACAGGACACGAACACGGTACAGGAACACGGGACATGAACATGAACACAGGACACGAACACGGGACAGGACCACGGGACAGGAACACGGGACAGGAACACGGGACAGGAACAGGGGACAGGAACACGGGACAGGAACACGGGACATGAACATGAACACAGGACACGAACACGGTACAGGAACAGGGGACAGGAACACGGGACAGGAACACGGGACACGAACACGGGACAGGAACACGGGACATGAACATGAACACAGGACACGAACACGGTACAGGAACACGGGACAGGAACACGGGACAGGAACACGGGACAGGAACACGGGACAGGAACAGGGGACACGAACACGGGACAGGAACACGGGACAGGAACACGGGACAGGAACACGGGACAGGAACACGGGACAGGAACACGGGACAGGAACAAGGGACAGGAACACGGGACAGGAACACGGGACACGAACACGGGACAGGAACACGGGACAGGAACACGGGACAGGAACACGGGACAGGAACACGGGACAGGAACACGGGACACGAACACGGGACAGGAACACGGGACATGAACATGAACACAGGACACGAACACGGTACAGGAACACGGGACAGGAACACGGGACAGGAACACGGGACAGGAACACGGGACAGGAACACGGGACAGGAACAGGGGACACGAACACGGGACAGGAACACGGTACAGGAACACGGGACAGGAACACGGGACAGGAACACGGGACAGGAACACGGGACAGGAACACGGGACAGGAACAGGGGACACGAACACGGGACAGGAACACGGGACATGAACACAGAACAGGAACATGAACACGGGACATGAACACGGGACAGGAACACGGGACATGAACACGGGACACGAACACGGGACAGGAACACGGGACAGGAACACGGGACAGGAACACGGGACAGGAACACGGGACAGGAACACGGTACAGGAACACGGGACAGGGACACGGGACAGGAACATGAACACAGGACACGAACACGGTACAGGAACACGGGACAGGAACACGGGACAGGAACATGAACACAGGACACGAACACGGTACAGGAACACGGGACATGAACATGAACACGGGACACGAACACGGGACAGGACCACGGGACAGGAACACGGGACAGGAACAGGGGACAGGAACATGAACACAGGACACGAACACGGTACAGGAACACGGGACAGGAACACGGGACAGGAACATGAACACAGGACACGAACACGGTACAGGAACACGGGACATGAACATGAACACGGGACAGGAACACGGGACAGGAACACGGGACAGGAACACGGGACAGGAACAGGGGACACGAACACGGGACAGGAACACGGGACAGGAACACGGGACAGGAACACGGGACAGGAACACGGGACAGGAACACGGGACAGGAACACGGGACAGGAACATGAACACAGGACACGAACACGGTACAGGAACACGGGACAGGAACACGGGACAGGAACATGAACACAGGACACGAACACGGTACAGGAACACGGGACATGAACATGAACACGGGACAGGAACACGGGACAGGAACACGGGACAGGAACACGGGACAGGAACAGGGGACACGAACACGGGACAGGAACACGGGACAGGAACACGGGACAGGAACACGGGACAGGAACATGAACACAGGACACGAACACGGTACAGGAACACGGGACATGAACATGAACACGGGACAGGAACACGGGACAGGAACACGGGACAGGAACACGGGACAGGAACAGGGGACACGAACACGGGACAGGAACACGGGACAGGAACACGGGACAGGAACACGGGACAGGAACACGGGACAGGAACACGGGACAGGAACACGGGACACGAACACGGGACAGGAACACGGGACATGAACATGAACACAGGACACGAACACGGTACAGGAACACGGGACAGGAACACGGGACAGGAACACGGGACAGGAACACGGGACAGGAACAGGGGACACGAACACGGGACAGGAACACGGGACAGGAACACGGGACAGGAACACGGGACAGGAACACGGGACAGGAACACGGGACACGAACAAGGGACAGGAACACGGGACATGAACATGAACACAGGACACGAACACGGTACAGGAACACGGGACAGGAACACGGGACAGGAACACGGGACAGGAACACGGGACAGGAACACGGGACAGGAACACGGGACAGGAACACGGGACAGGAACACGGGACAGGAACACGGGACAGGAACACGGGACAGGAACACGGGACAGGAACACGGGACAGGAACACGGGACAGGAACAGGGGACACGAACACGGGACAGGAACACGGGACATGAACACAGAACAGGAACATGAACACGGGACATGAACACGGGACAGGAACACGGGACATGAACACGGGACACGAACACGGGACAGGAACACGGGACAGGAACACGGGACAGGAACACGGGACAGGAACACGGGACAGGAACACGGTACAGGAACACGGGACAGGGACACGGGACAGGAACATGAACACAGGACACGAACACGGTACAGGAACACGGGACAGGAACACGGGACAGGAACATGAACACAGGACACGAACACGGTACAGGAACACGGGACATGAACATGAACACGGGACACGAACACGGGACAGGACCACGGGACAGGAACACGGGACAGGAACAGGGGACAGGAACACGGGACAGGAACAGGGGACAGGAACATGAACACAGGACACGAACACGGTACAGGAACACGGGACAGGAACACGGGACAGGAACATGAACACAGGACACGAACACGGTACAGGAACACGGGACATGAACATGAACACGGGACAGGAACACGGGACAGGAACACGGGACAGGAACACGGGACAGGAACAGGGGACACGAACACGGGACAGGAACACGGGACAGGAACACGGGACAGGAACACGGGACAGGAACACGGGACAGGAACACGGGACAGGAACACGGGACAGGAACATGAACACAGGACACGAACACGGTACAGGAACACGGGACAGGAACACGGGACAGGAACATGAACACAGGACACGAACACGGTACAGGAACACGGGACATGAACATGAACACGGGACAGGAACACGGGACAGGAACACGGGACAGGAACACGGGACAGGAACAGGGGACACGAACACGGGACAGGAACACGGGACAGGAACACGGGACAGGAACACGGGACAGGAACACGGGACAGGAACACGGGACACGAACAAGGGACAGGAACACGGGACATGAACATGAACACAGGACACGAACACGGTACAGGAACACGGGACAGGAACACGGGACAGGAACACGGGACAGGAACACGGGACAGGAACACGGGACAGGAACACGGGACAGGAACACGGGACAGGAACACGGGACAGGAACACGGGACAGGAACACGGGACAGGAGGTTCTGACCTGCTTGCCGGTGACCAGCAGCGTGAGGCTGTCGAACAGACGGTAGATGGAGTAACGAGGCTGGTGGATGGACAAGATGATGGTGCGACCGTGGCTCGCCATCCTGGACACAGAGAGAGAGGGAGGCCATCTTTATGTACGCTGACGGTGTGAGTCTGTGTGTGTGTGTGTGTGTGTGTGTGTGTGTGTGTGTGTGTGTGTGTGTGTACCTCTTGAGCAGCAGTAGTACAGAGTTGGCGGTGCTGGCGTCCAGGCCGGTGGTGGGTTCGTCCAGGAAGAGGACGGGGGGGGTCGATGATCAGCTCCATGCCGATGTTCGTCCTCTTCCTCTCACCGCCGGAGATCCCACGAATCAGCTGAGTGCCCACCTGACCACACACACAAACACACACACACACACACACAGACACACACACACACACACACACACACACACACACACACACACACACACACACACACACACACACACACACAGACACATGTTTTCATCTCTTGCCCTTTTGCTTCCCTCCATCCTCCCTGACTCCCCCCACTCACCCTGGAGTCGCCCCCCCCCCTCACCCTGGAGTCGGCCACCCGGCTCAGCCCCCCCCCCCTCACCCTGGAGTCGCCCCCCCCCTCACCCTGGAGTCGGCCACCCGGCCCAGCCCCCCCACCCTCACCCTGGAGTCGCCCCCCCCTCACCCTGGAGTCGGCCACCCGGCCCAGCCCCCCCCCCCCCCTCACCCTGGAGTCCCCCCCCCCTCACCCTGGAGTCGGCCACCCGGCTCAGCCCCCCCCCTCACCCTGGAGTCGCCGCCCCCTCACCCTGGAGTCCCCCCCCCCTCACCCTGGAGTCGGCCACCCGGCTCAGCCCCCCCCCCCCTCACCCTGGAGTCCCCCCCCCTCACCCTGGAGTCGGCCACCCGGCTCAGCCCCCCCCCCCCCCCCTCACCCTGGAGTCGGCCACCCGGCTCAGCCCCCCCCCCCCCCCCTCACCCTGGAGTCCCCCCCCCCCCCCCCTGGAGTCGGCCACCCGGCTCAGCCCCCCCCCCCCCCTCACCCTGGAGTCGGCCACCCGGCTCAGCCCCAGCTCTTGGATCACTCTGTTGACTTTCTGCTCCTTGTCCTGGGCGCTGATGGAGGAGGGGAGTCTCAGCGCAGCAGAGAAGGTGAAGTTCTCTCTGACCGTCAGAGTTCCCATCACCACGTCGTCCTGGAGGCGGATCACACAGCTGATTAGAGCTCTTATTGTTGTGAGCACACACTTCCTGTCCGGAGCCGGCTGCTTCCTGTCCCACCTGCACCACGTATCCTGACAGACACTTGAAGTTTGGAGGCTGAGGAGCTCCGTCGATCAGGACCTCCCCCGACAGGCCGCAGGGATCCTTCCTCGCCGCCAACACGTCCAGGAAGCTGCAACACAACTGATGCTTCAACACAACCCTAACCCGTACGCACACGTTACAACACAACTCTATCTACACACTTTAAAAGAAAAAGGTTTCTCCTGAAACACGTTTTAAATTTAGAAAAACTTCACGTTCAGCTGAGAAGAGAAATCTTTCAGTACAGAGGTGTCTCAATAGATTTTATATAAATCAACACATGAAACAAAACATCTTTTAGTTCTGTCATCTTCTCTGTGGTGTTTGGACACACACACACACAGACACACACAGACACACACACACACACACACACACAGACACACACAAACACACACAGACACACACACTCACGATGACTTGCCGCTTCCTGTCGCTCCCATGATGGCGTTCAGTCCGGGCTTCATGATCCCACTGAGAGAGAAGGACCAGATCCAGATGTTCACATTATTAATATATAATAAAAACCTTGAGACTGTTAAAAAGTGAAAACTTTTCTTTAAACAAAGTTAAACGATGATGAAGTGAAACCAAAGAACAGTGAAGTTTGTTTTGTGACTTTTTAAAACGTTCTCATTTTGATTGAAGTCAATAAACGTTTCTATAAAAACTCTGAATAAGCTGCTGGGACTGAATCTACCTTTCACCCAGTCTGTCAATGATCACACACACACACACACGCACACACACACACACACACACACACACACACACCTACTGCACTTTGACCAATCCCAGTTTTCATACATAATCACTTGGTCTCATAACTGAGTGAAACCACAGACTCTTAAAAAGTGACCTTGAGTTGTGAATGTTCTTTTGTTTATGGTTTTTGTTGCATCACGTGTTTTTCATTGAGAAGAAGAATCTCCTGGACCAGATCTTCATCAGTGAGGATGAGGAGCTGGAGACCAGGTGTGATCTGGACCTGAACCTAACGTGCTCCTAACAGCACCAACATGAGGCTGTGGCTCGGATCTGGAAACAGGAGCGAACCATCATGTAGTGGGGGGGGGGGGGGGGGGACTAAGTTTTGTTGTGTATAATTTGTACTTGTACTAGCTTAGCATGCTAACACCTCCAGTGCTGAAGAGAACCTGAGAATTCAACAAGGTTCCTTTTCTCACTGACTCAGTTTCAAAGGTCCAGTTCAGCTTCCTGCTGCTGTTTGTTGCTTCAAGCCCAGAGTCATTGTTGTGGAGTGTGTGTGTGTGTGTGTGTGTGTCGGCTCCTGTGGACACGTAGACAAACAAGCTACACAATGAAGACGCTGTGGCCTCACTTCTTCAAACGTCGTGTCACCTGGAGGCTGAGAAGGTTTGATGTCTTTGTGTTGAGGGCGAACCGAGGAGGAGGCGTGACCTTTAAACGACCTTTAAATAAGTAAAGTAAATCTGATCTCATGTCAGTGAGCGTCCACTTCTAGAGCGACTCGGGTTCAGGGGTTTGAAACGTGTGTGAATGTTCCAGAGAAAGTTTAATAAAGAGTTTTCATCCTGGAAGCAGCTAGAGAGGAGTCGTGACCAGAAGATCATGGAGAGCAGGGAACATCCCATAATCCCCTGGGAATGATCCTCTCCAGCGACTTCTGGAATTAAGCTTTCATTTGTTGTTGTTTATGTGTGTGTGTGTATAGTGATTCATGTTGTGCATATAACTGGAGAGGAAACAGCGACTTGAGGGTTTTATATGGAAGGATAATAAGTTGTTCTTTTAGCTCCGGTTTGCCTGTATTCATATTTCATATCACTGGCCTCCACAGAAGTTCACATGACTCAGCACACGCTGCAGCGGCTCACTCACTTCAGGTCGATCAGGATGTCTTTGCTCTCTTTCTTCCGGCTGAAGCATCGTCCTCCCTGAGACACCTTGTAGTAGATGTCGTGGAAGCTGACGGTGGCACCATGTGTGGAGGCTCCGTTGGACCTGGTCTCCATCTGGATGCGGGACATCGTCCACCTCCGTCCACCTGAAGACGACTCACTGCAGAGACACTTCTCATTTGATCTATTTTCAATATATTTTACGTTGAATTCTCAAAATAAACTGAAAAGAAGCAGATTTTGTTCTTTTTTTTAAGAGTTTACTTTAAATCCGAGTGAATCTGAACTAAACAACAAAACACAACAACTACACACAGTCATCACACACAATCTGACGAGCTCGTGTTTCAGTTCAACTGACGACATGAAGGAGTTCAAACTGTTAAAGTACAAATGTTCAACATAAATAGATGTTTCTATAAAAGTATATAAACGCCTGTGACCTTCTGCAGTATTTTGTGTTAATTCAGTATCAATGTGTCTCATCAAGTTAAATCTTCAACAGAAGAAGCTTCAACTCAAACTCATAAATTCAAAGAAACCAAACCTGAAATGTTGAAGATGAGAAGGTTCCAGACGGACCTGGTGCAGAAGCTCCTGAAGGTCCAGCAGCTGGCGGGCGAGTGACACAGCAGTTTGCTCACAGGGAGTTCAGGTTCAGTTTATGACCGAAGTCATGATAAGGATGTGGGGGGGAGGGCACACACAAACACACACACACTCATACAGACACACACTGCAGCTCCTCAGTGTAAAGTCCTGCTTCAGGATTATTATCAGCAACATTTAAAAACTAAAATCCCTGTGATGTAACGATGACGATCACAATCTGCTGAACTCAGTTTAACGACTTTACAAGTTAAATCTCATAAACTAGTTTCTGAAGTGACGAGAGGGAAAAGTTTGAGAAAACGTTTTCACATGTTGCTGAAGCTGATTCTGTTAAATATGTTGAATATCATCAAATAGTCAGTGAGAACAAATGTCAGATAAATGCAGAGGAATAAAAACTTAGAAAGACAGAAATGTTTTTAGTAACTGTTCAAACTAAGACGCTTCTCTCACAGTGAATATTGAAAAGAAATAAAACATGTGAAGCTTTAAAGGTTCAATAATTCATGTTCACACGAAGATGGAGTCGAGAGCCATGACTTTCACACGTGTTGAAAGTTTACAACACGTGTGTTTACAATGCTTTTGACAGGTGGACTCAGAGTTACATCAGTGAGTCAGGACCACTCCCTCCAGCTCCATGAGGAGTCGCTCTGTGGAAACCAGAGAGCTCTACATTAAATAAGATGAATATCAGGAAGAGAGACAAGTCAAATTCATTCATCTTTGTCACAAGCTTAAGACTTTAAAACTTTAAGAAAGCTGTGAAATAACTTGAACAAAGTGAATCTATAACCTGTAGAAAGAAAAGTGAAAAATTTATATTGGAAAACAAAAAAAGTTTGGTTAAAAATCTTTCTTTGTCCTCTTTACATTTAAGTTAAAAAAAACTACTGTTGTTTTTATTTTCTGTATCAATTTCTTAAATATTTAGACTTTTTTTTTATTTAGACTTTTTTTGTGTTGTTTTTTATTAAAGTATTTGATTTTGTGAAAAACGTTTTTTATGTTTGATCCACGTTCATTGACTGTTTGATATCATAACTTCATCGCCCTCTGCTGGTGAAAATTAATAACAGCAATCATGAAACATCTTCTCTCAGTTTTCTGCAAAATGTTCTTGTGTCTGAACTTTTTATATTTTGGGTTTAGTGAAATTTTTCGACAATTCATCGTTCATGTGATTTAACAGTTTTCATTTTCTCAGTGAGACGATTGATTCAGTCTCTGAATAACAAACACACACGTGTGTTTGTACAACCTTCAAGTACACTGTTACAACCCGGCTCGACGGAAGTAACATAAAGTAGACAAACAAGGATTAAATATGAGAAAACTGGGTTTATTGTTACGAATGGTAATCAGACTGGTGAATGGGAGCCATGCGGCCAGCCCTGCTTAGCGAACCCCCATGAGTGAAGCCTCCCAGGCTTTTAAGGCAGCAGCAGGTGCCAGGTAACGAGGAGAAGGAGGGGCTGAAGGAGGAGCTCCAGGAGCACTGCAAAACAAGGAGCAGATCTGCACATAACACCCCCCCCCCTTAAAACGGTTGCTCTAGGCAACCGCCAAGTTACACACAACAAATTAACACCAAAATAAATTGAAATGTTGCATCACATATACTTCTGACACTTATGACCTTGAAAGGGCATCTGCGAGCACATTGTCCCTTCCACGGATGTGCTTTATTTCCAGGTTAAAGCCCTGCAGAAACAGACTCCATCGCATCAGCCGGTGGTTGGAGTTCCTCATTCTGCCGATGAACACAAGTGGGTTATGGTCGGTGTAGACCACCAGGACCTGACTGGAAGAGACATACACATCGAAGTGGTCCAGAGCAGAGATAAGAGCCAAGGCCTCTTTCTCAATGGTAGAATAATGCATCTGATGAATGTCAAACTTCTTTGAAAAATAACAAACAGGATGCTCAACCCCTGACGAGTCGTCTTGAAGTAGGGCAGCACCAACCCCAGCATCACTAGCATCGACAGCCAGTTTAAATGGCCTGTTAAAGTCAGGGGCAGCCAGGACTGGGGCACTAACCAACAGGGCCTTCAGATTCTCAAATGCCAACTGACACATCTCTGTCCACACAAAATGGACCTTTGGGCTAAGTAAGCTAGTCAAGGGGGCAGCCGCAGTAGCAAAGTTCTTGCAAAAACTTCTGTAATAGCCGGCCATGCCAAGAAACCGTTTCAGCTCACGCCGAGAAGTAGGAACACCGAAACAGCAAATGGCCTCTACTTTAGCGCCGATAGGACAGACTTCCCCCCGCCCAACAACCTTCCCTAGATACGTCACAGTGGCCTGTCCAAACTCACACTTGGCAAGGTTCACAGTCAAATTGGCAGCAGATAGCCTACCAAATACTTCCTCCACCTGAGCTATGTGCCGAGACCAGGTGGAGCTATAAATAACTATGTCATCAAGGTATGCTTCACAATCTGCAACCCCTTTCAACACCAGGTTAACAAGCCGCTGGAATGTGGCAGGTGCATTTCGCATTCCAAAAGCCATAACTGTATACTGACAGAAGTCATCTGGAGTCACAAAGGCAGAGATTTCACGAGCTCTCTGAGTAAGAGGGACCTGCCAGTAGCCTTTCAGGAGGTCTAACTTAGTGACACAAGCTGCAGACCCTACTCTGTCAATGCAATCATCTAGACGGGGAAGAGGATAGCAATCAGGCTTTGTGACAGAGTTGACCTTGCGAAGATCAGTACAAAATCGAGGTGTGCGATCTGACTTATCAACCAGCAAACACGGGGAGCTCCATGGGCTAGCACTAGGTTCTGCAATGCCATGCTGCAACATGTAATCCACTTCTTTGCTCATCAGCTGGCGTTTCTCAGGATTTACCCTGTAAGGGTGTTGCCTAATAGGTGCAGCCTCCCCGACATCAATGTCATGCTGGAGAACATTGGTACAAGTAGGCACATCAGAGAACAGGGCAGGATATTTACAAATAACCTCAATAACGTCGGACCGATGTGATGACTCGAGATAAGACAGATGGACCTCCAAATTGGCTACAATTTCTGAGTTCGGAAGCCTAGCACGAGAGACCCCACGTTCAACAACACCATCAATGTCCTTTTCACCCACAGGAATCGAAGTGCTCAGCACAGCAACCGTCTTCACCCCTGAGAGCCCAGCCTGGCTCCTCTCACAGTACTGTTTCAACAGATTAACATGACAGAGACGTGTTTTACGCTTTCGTTCTGGAGTCTTTATCACATAATCCAACTCACCCACCCGACGCTCAATCACATATGGACCGCTAAATCGAGCTTGCAAAGCAGATCCCGGAAGTGGCAGCAGCACCAACACCTTGTCACCAGGAGAGAACGCTCGATGCTTTGCCCTTTGGTCATACCACCCCTTCATCCGTCCTTGGGCTTCCCCCAAGTTCTGCCTCGCCAGCTCACATGCCTTGTTCAGCTTTGACCGAAAATTACAAACAAAGTCTAGCAAATTTGTGGCGGGGGACTGGTTTGCCAACCATCTCTCTTTCAAAAGTTTCAAAGGGCCCCTCACAGTATGACCGAACACCAGTTCAGCTGGACTAAAGCCAAGGGACTCTTGAGTGACCTCTCTAGCTGCAAAGAGGAGCAAAGGGGTTCCCTCATCCCAATCTTTCTCAAACTCCTTACAGTAGGCTCGTAACATGGACTTTAGGGTCTGATGAAACCGCTCAAGGGCCCCTTGAGACTCTGGATGGTAAGCAGATGAAGTCTGGTGCTCAATAGACAACTGCTGGAGAACCTGAGAGAACACACGGGACATAAAATTCGAACCCTGGTCGGTCTGGATAACTCTTGGCAGGCAAAACACTGTAAAGAACTTAATAAGGGCCTTGGAAATGGCTGAAGCAGTGATTCTACGTAGAGGGGTAGCTTCAGGAAACCGGGTAGCCGTACACATGATTGTCAATAAGTACTGGTTACCTGATTTAGTACGAGGAAGGGGACCAACACAATCAATCAAGATACGCTCAAAAGGCTCTCCTATGGCAGGGATAGGATGTAAAGGAGCTGGGGGAATCTTCTGGTTGGGCTTACCAATAGTTTGGCACACATGACATGTTCTACAATGCTCAGCAACATCAGATTTCACACCAGGCCAAAAGAAATGTCTCAGCACTCTGTCTAAAGTTTTCTTAATCCCCATATGACCAGCAAGACAATGATCATGAGCCAACTGCAAGACATCCTGACGATAGACACTTGGCACTACCACTTGAAACACACTACTCCAATCATCATGACAGGACAGTTTTGGAGAAGTCCACTTTCTCATTAACACACCATTGTTTACAAAATAGCAACAAGACACAGCTGTCATCTCATCATCAGGAACAACCTGGTCAAAAAGAGAAGATAAGGTTTCATCTCCCCCCTGCTCACACTTGAGCTCGTTACCAGAGGGAAACACTTTACCAAATCCCAACATGTCACCCTTCGCCAGAAATGTGTCAAACAGTGCAATATCAGAATCAGCTTCTTTGTCTTGTTTCTTCTTCTTTGACATGGCACGGGTAGTGACACAGACAGGGAATGCTTCTGGGTATTGCTTCTCAAGATCATCTGGGCATTTTGACACTACAGGAAAAGGAACAACCTCAGGAGCCGCAAGCACCCTACCACCGGCTAGGTCATTTCCCAAGATGAAGGACACCCCTTTAATGGGAATGCTTGAACACACAGCTACAGCTACTTCCCCAGAAACAAGACCAGTTTCAAGGGTAAGGTTATGCATAGGTAGAGACAGATACCCCCCACCAAACCCTTGGACGAGGACACTGGAACCCAACTTAGACTGGTCAGAAAACGGTAGGAGGTCCTGTAGAATCAAAGACTGAAAAGCTCCACTATCTCTCCAAATCTTAATCGGTTGCTTGGTTGAAGGATCAGTGACAAGAGACACAAAACCATCCATAAGGAAAGACGAAGAACCAGGCAGCTCACTCTTTTGAGCGGGTTGGTCGATGTTTTGGATGACAGCACCATTTTTCACAGTTTTTAGTAAGGCAACAGGCTTATAAGACTCTTGTTTCTTACTCAAGACAGGGCAATCTGCAATGAAGTGACCACTGTTCTTGCAATAAAAACAAGTCCTCTCTAATGGAGTACTCACAGTAGCCGATCTTCTAGTGAAAGCTGTAGAAACGGTGGGAGGAGGTTTTGAGCTGGTGGAGGAAGTGGTTGGAAACCGAGGTCTATTAAAACCAGTCCTTCCTTTTCGCTCACCTTGGTCGTTATCAAAGTTTACCTTGAGCGTCAATACAAACTTGTCTGCTAGAACAGCAGCCTTATCAAGAGTGGTCACTTCTTGCTGATTGAGATAAGTACACACGGCAGTAGGCAGACAATCTTTAAAGTCCTCCAGCAGAACTAATTGTCTAAGATCTTCCTTAGTTTCCGCCTTCTGTGACTTGCACCAAGAGCTAAAACTGATCTCCTTTTCTCTTGCAAACTCAACATAAGTTTGTTCATCCAGCTTACTGAGGCCTCTAAAACGCTGGCGGTACGCCTCAGGAACGAGCTCATAAGTTCTTAGAATAGCACCTTTAACTTTTTCATAGTCCTTGATATCCTCAATGTTTAAAGCAGTGTAAGCGTCTTGTGCTTTTCCCACCAGAACGCTTTGCAAAAGCGATGTCCAGGCATGTATTGGCCAGTCTGACACAGTAGCCACTCGTTCAAAATGAGCGAAGTACCTCTCAACATTTTTCTCAGCAAATGGAGGTACTAGTCTGATGTTGCTCGCTACATTAAACTGAGCCGAGGCAGAACTGGATGAGCTCAAAGCAGCATGCTTAAATTCAAGCTCTTTTAGGAAACGCTCATGTTCTAGGTGCATTTGTCTTTCCCTAAGGATACGCTCTTTTTCTTTATCCTCTAGTTCTAATTCTCGAAACGCCAACTCCTTCAACCTGAACTCCAGCACAGCATCTGACATTTGAGGAAGATCAAGTTGATGCTGATATGCTGGTAAAGCAGACGGCTTTAGGACGCCTCCTTCTGCTAGGCTAGCCTTAAGTGCTTCTCTTAAATTATCTTTAAGACGTTTATCACCACTGGCAATCTCAATGTCATAATGGCTGGCAAGGCTAAGGAGCTGTCCTTTAGTGAGCTGACAAAGCAACTCCTCCGAGGGTGCACTAATAAAGTCATCGATAGCCTCCATACTAGATAACTTCAGTAACCAAACATAACCAAAATACACCAATCGCCGTTACCCAAGGTTTAAACTTAAACCAGTACGCCCAGTACACACCTCATCCAACACTACAGCTTATCACAAATTCTCTCTACTAAATGATTCTTGAACCCATGATCACAGAGATAGGCCTAGTAACTCCCATCTAGCTACTAAGTAGCACAAAATATTACCCATAAAAACCCATTACCAAAATGGACCCTGCTGGTAATCAAGACCAAGGCAACAACAACCTCCGGGAGAACTAGCCCACCAAGTCAAGCTAGACACCACACACACCGCATCTGACAAATCCACAAGCTATACAAAACAAAGTTAGGACCCTGGACATGTTACCACAACTGTCCCCATAAAGCAGTCACTAACTCAAATAACTTTACAAATCAATCACTGCTGAGCACAGTGAGCAAGCCTCCGAGTGCAAATGATCATCTAAGCAAGCCCCCTGGTACCTGCCTAACTTCAAACTAACCCTAACTGTCTTCTGAGGCATGCCGGGCTCGAGGCCTCTTTAAAGCAAAGCTCAGTTAACCTCAGCCATGTGACCAAGGCCCTGAAATGCTCGCCCCCACCAGAGAACAAGTCTCCACCCAGGATTACCTCGAAAAAAACAAATAAATAAATAAATATAACAAATAGTGCACCGATGGAAGGACATATTGCTCTGCCCAGCTGGCACACTCCCTAACTAACCAGGGAGATCACTCACAACTTAAAATCATAGCACTCAGATTCAATGCTCACCATACTCACCATGACAAGAAGCTGCTCACAGCCACCCTACCAAACACCACCAAAGCATACCGGGTTACTCTGTCTAGGGGAAAAATAGAAAAAAAATAACTCATCCAGATTGATCCCGGACCAGTCCCCAATATGTTACAACCCGGCTCGACGGAAGTAACATAAAGTAGACAAACAAGGATTAAATATGAGAAAACTGGGTTTATTGTTACGAATGGTAATCAGACTGGTGAATGGGAGCCATGCGGCCAGCCCTGCTTAGCGACCCCCATGAGTGAAGCCTCCCAGGCTTTTAAGGCAGCAGCAGGTGCCAGGTAACGAGGAGAAGGAGGGCTGAAGGAGGAGCTCCAGGAGCACTGCAAAACAAGGAGCAGATCTGCACATAACAACACACACACACACACACACACACACACACGCACACACACACACAGTAACCTGACCTGTTGGTGCTGGCATAACTGAGATGGCCTGAACTTTGGTGAATAGGACATTGACCAAAGATCCCTGATCCTCTTTATATATGTTAATATATTTATACATGTATTATCCTTTGGTAAAACATTGAGGTTATAATCGATGTATTTAAATGTGTGATCTCAGACTCACGGTCTGTCGTCTCGTGTCCGGCTCGGTGGACGTCTCGGTTCCACGTCTCCGATGAAGAACTCTGGATACTGAACACAGAACACACGACTCGTTACCGACTGAAAGTGAAGCCATCGCAGAAGTGTCTGAGACCTGTCTTCTGTGTGCTGACCAGCAGGGGGCGACTCCTCTGGTACTTTCTATAGAAGTCTATAGAAAGCAGATATAAGGGGGCGTGTCCTCCGGTCGCTGGGCCGTGGTCACAGTCTCTTCATCTCGCTCTTTATATTCTCCCTCTCTTTTATTCACAGTGGTCGTACAGCGCCCTCTACGGGGCAGCTGCAGTACTTCACATCCTGTGTGATGAACCTGTTACATCAGCACAACACGGTGTGTGTGTGTGCGTGTGTGTGTGTGTGTGTGAATAAAACATGGCTGAGAGACTGTTGTTACCATGAGTGTGACTTTAATGTAACTGAATAATTCAGAGAGGAAATCTGCATCAACACACAACTCCACTAGAGGAGGAGAAGAAGAGGTGATGAAGAAGAGTCACAGATAGAGAGAGACCTTGAGATGAGGAAGGTAGAGAGTGAGAGGAGAAGGGGGGGGAAGATAAACTGAAAGTTCATGTGTTTAATGGTGTAAGTGGGACACGCGTGTTCCCACCGGAGCCTCGTGATGACGTGATCCACAGAGAAGAACACGTATGTCACATGAAAGGTCATGAAGCCAAATGTGAAAGTCAAAGAATCACATGAGTAAAGCTGAGGAATGAAGAAAGGAAGGTTAAAGGAAGTGAAGGTGAAGGAAAGGAAAGGAAATGAAGGTGAAGGAAAGGAAATGAAGGTGAAGGAAAGGACGGGGCTCCTCGCGCTCTGAGATATTTGCACTGGTGGATTTCTTTGTGCTGCATTTTGTAAAAAGGGAAGTGGATGAAATATTAATCAGAGAGACGTTCTGTCCTCTCTGCTGCACGTCATCATCTCCCACCTGAGACCCGAGGACCAATCAGACGCTGAGTCTCAGAGCTCAGAAGTGTTCAGGGGTCGACTCGTCTAACGGCTCCACTGAAGACCAGAAAGTGAATTTAACATCTACTTTGATTAGTGTGGTCCATGTCCCATCTATTAACATGGAGGAGGAACAGTTTATGATCCATACTTCGCTTTTCAAAGAGAGAATATGGCAGAAAACATCGGAGACAGAATCTTAAGAACATGTAGGACGACACTCATTGTTTGAATATTGACTTGGTCAGTTAGCGATAGCAGCTAAGCTAGTTGCAGTGGCTAATGATTGGACAGGGGTTCGTCCCTCGAGGTCCACATGTCCTACGAAGGACGAGGCCCCTGAGTCAGGATACAGTTCAAGGAAATGCTTGAGCTTCAGCTCCATACACAAACAAAAAAGTTAAATATATTAGCATAACTCATAACATGTGTTTGACATGTGTCAGTAAAGTGGAACATGCAGAACAAACGGACTCCTAGAGGACACATGGGACAGCAGTAAGCGTGTTGTGTTGTCACTGTGTCGTCGTCTCCTTTATCAACGTGTGTTTTTAAAGTGTTTGAACTGGACTCAGTCGGCCTCAGCAGGTTTCCTCCTACAACATCCCAGAATCCCTGCTCCCTTCCTCCTCCTCCTCCTCTTCTCTCCTCGGAGGCTGCTGTCGGAGCAGATGGACTTCCTCAGAGAACTGAGGTGTTTCTCCTGCTCCCGGATCTTGGACTCCAGGTGCAGCTGGATGGCGGTTCCCAGGGACTCCAGGTCCACCGAGGCGCCGTACACCTCCCAGGTCATCCCCTGCTCATCCCACACCACCTTCTGTGGCTTCACCGCCTCTTCTCTCTCCTCTTCATCCCTGTCCTCATCCTCCTCTTCTTCTTGCTCTCTTGCTCCTTTCTCCTCCTCTTCCTCCAATGATCTCTGAGCACTAACATCTCGGTCTTGGTTCTGTCGGAGTCCTCGTCCCTGCTGGACGCTGCAGGGACGAGGACTGGCCGGGGGGGAACCAGCCTTGTGGGTCACAGCAGGAGGAAGCCCTGATTGGCTGCGCAGCTCGATGTGGATCTGGCAGACGTGCAGGACGGGGGGGTGACCAGCAGGGACCATCTCTGAGGCCAAAGGGCCTGATTGGCAGCTGGGGGAGCCAATCAGGGAGGATGGGGCAGCCCCCCTGTGGAGGTCTGGGCTTGTGGAAGCTGAGTGTTTGACGACCTCCACCTGTACGCCCACATCCCTCCGCCCCCCCGCCTGCAGGTGGAGCTCCTCACTGGGGTCGGTCATGGTCGCCGCCTCCCTGACCCTGGTGGAGCTTGTTGAGTGAGGAGGAGGAGGAGGAGGAGGAGGAGGAGGATGGATGGGTGAGGAAGACCTTTCCCTCTGCCCCCCCCTCTCCTGCTCCGTCTTCCTCTCTGCTGCCGTTGCCCTTGACGATGGGATGTAGCTGCCAGCGGTGATGGTATTTGCGTCTCCCTGGTGACGGGGTTCTCTCGGTGGGGGGTCTAACGAGCTTCTGGTTTCTGGGGCATCAGTTACAGCCCCCCCCAGTCCTCCGACAGCTGTCACTTTGGTCTCCAGCAGTTCCTCCTCTGGACTGGGTGTAGTTTTGAGGCCTTGGACTTTGGACCCAGACAGAACCGATCTAGAAGAAGATATGGACATAGTTCTGGACGGCTCCACCTTTGAGCCCGAGGTCCTCAGACCAGGTTTAGAACTGGAAACAGTATCAACACTAGAGAAACTGACTTTAGAGTCTGAAGGAGTCTGAGCTTTAGGAGACGGGTCATGCTTTGACATTCTGATTGGTTTCGAACCCACAACCATTTTAGGTCCAGAACCTTTTTTGCTTTCAGAAGCAGTTTTGGAATCAAGACTATCTCTGGAACCCGTCCTGGACTTGGAGTTCGGACTGGTTTTACAAATTGACCCAGTTTTAGAGTTTAAACTGTCCTTCGATCCCAAACTGATTTTTGAAGCAGAACCACTTTTAGAATCCAAACTATCTCTGGATCCCATTGTGGATTTGGTTCTGGTGCTAGCTTTAGAATCCAGACTGACCCTGGTCACTGTCACGGCTTTAGAATTTGAACTAGATTTCAAACTAGTTTTGGACCCAGACCAAGTACTTGAGTCTTCAATGTCCAGATCCTCCTTGGACCTTGAGGTGTTGCTGGTCCCAGGAGCTTTTCTGGTCTTGGATGGTTTGGGACTAACAGAACTTATCTGAAGGGTCTTGATGCTTCGCGTTGTTGATTCGATCTTTTCACTTTGTGAAGTGAAAGTTCGAGAGTCGTCTCCAGCTTGTTGACCGGACCTGGTTTTGGTCGTGGTGCTTTGTGGATCTGGTGTTCTGGTTTTGTTTGTTACTGTTTGGGTTCGACTGGCCGGTCCTGGACTGATAACACGTGGATCCCCTTCCTCGGTGTGGACTCTTGGGCTCATGGGAGGGTGGAGCTTGTTTGGTGACGGTGTCTCTGCGCTAATTCCTCTTCCACCATCTTCTCCACGATTCCTTTGCATTTCCAGGCTCACAGTTATTTTGCTTGTAGTCTTTGTTGTGAGTCCCGTGGTCGGAGGTCTTTGTGGTATCGAGCTTGAGACGCTTGTAGATTCTGTCCCTAGCATCTGTGTTTGGACTCCATCAGTCCTTCTGGGGCTAGAAGCCACCAGGGGGTCCACCCGGTCGGGTTCTGGACTCGGTGCCCTGGGGCTGGATGTGGGGGTACGTTTTGGGTTTGATAATTTCAGGGTTTGATCTCCTCTGTTATTTGGTGACGCCTCGGCTGTCGGTGACAGACTCAAAGCTGGAATGGTGGTTTTCAAGGTAGTTTCTGTTGTGACTCCACCCTTCACTCCAGGTCTGCCTCCATCTTTATTCCCGTGGTTCTCTCCACGCTGCCCTGAGGTCCCCGAGGCCGGCCGGGGGTTGCTGGGTGAAGTCCGATTGAGGTCGAGATTGAAATTAGGCTCCGCCCCCCAGTTGGCATTGGGATCTGTGTTGTCCAGGACATCTTCAAAGCCCGCCTCCTCTGGACTCGGGCATTCTGATTGGACCAAATCCTTCTGAGATTTAGTAACTTTTGTTGAGGTTTGCATTCCCGTGGTGATGTTTGTCTGGAATTTAGTTTGAAGAATTCCCAAAGTTCAACCTGATCAGATGGAGAAACAAATAGTTCACGTTAAGACGTGCGTCCATATCCACGACAGCAGAGTGTGGGATGTGTGTCAGATGTGTGTGTGATGTGTGTGTGATGTGTGTCTGATGTGTTTGATGTGTGTGTGTTGTGTGTGTGATGTGTGTGTGTTGTGTGTCTGATGTGTGTGTGATGTGTGTGTGATGTGTGTCTGATGTGTGTGTGATGTGTGTGTGATGTGTGTGTGATGTGTGTCTGATGTGTGTGTGATGTGTGTGTGATGTGTGTGTGATGTGTGTGTGATGTGTGATGTGTGTGTGATGTGTGTCTGATGTGTGTGTGTGATGTGTGATGTGTGTGTGATGTGTGTGTGATGTGTGTGTGATGTGTGTCTGATGTGTGTGTGATGTGTGTCTGATGTGTGTGTGATGTGTGTGTGATGTGTGTCTGATGTGTGTGTGTGATGTGTGATGTGTGTGTGATGTGTGTGTGTGATGTGTGATGTGTGTGTGATGTGTGTGTGATGTGTGTGTGATGTGTGTGTGATGTGTGTCTGATGTGTGTGTGATGTGTGTCTGATGTGTGTGTGATGTGTGTGTGATGTGTGTCTGATGTGTGTGTGTGATGTGTGATGTGTGTGTGATGTGTGATGTGTGTGTGATGTGTGTGTGATGTGTGATGACGGGTTTCTAACACAAAAGATTAGAGGAGAATTTAAAATACATTTTACTTTATTACATTAAACCAGTTTGCTTCTGTCTTCATATCAATGTGATGTTAAGTGTTTCCTTCTATGAATGAAATGATGGAAGATTCCATGTTCGCTTCAAACTTTATATTAAAGCATATATACACACTCACACACAACATATATAAACATAATTTGACTTAATGCACAAATCAACTCAATTAAAAGGTGAAATAAAGTGACGGCTGTTCCACACTATACGACACAAAGGAATAAATTAGTGATTTCAAAATATACACATTACATCTCTACATGATCTATATAATTATATTTCTTTTATTAATTCTACAGCCTTAAAACCCAATGAGAGAAAACGTGCAGTCATGATATATAAACTCAGTCACAGAGATGATCTCTTCATCGTTACACTCGTTCATTAACTCGTTCTCCACGTCTCTACTCACCGACTCCGACCAAGTCTCATCTCAACATCTGACGGAGAGAAAAGCTTCAACTGCTTCAGCAGCAAAGGAATCGATGAATAAATAAAAGAAGAAGGAGACGGAGGAGGGACTGAGATCCTCTTCATCATCATCATCATCATCATCATCAGCACAACGCTTTCTCTCCTCCTCCTCCTCTTTTCTTTGCTGCTTTATTCTTTTTCTCTTTTTCTTCTCACTCTATTAATATTTCTACTTTTATTGTACATGGTATTTCTATTTTGATTCTTACTCGATTGTAAAAAAGGATAAAAAAAGGTTCATATTCTAAAACATGTCAGGAGCTGAAGCTCTAATAGATCCATCCGTCAATCTACTCGTCTGCTCCTCCCACTTCAGCAGTTGTAGCCAATCGGATGCTGCAGCAGTGACGCTACCTGACAACAACAGATGACTTGGTGTTGTGTTATTGTGTGTTTGTTCTCACACCAGCAGTCAGACACCTCCTCTGTTCTCTGCTGGATGGACCTGGGGCTCAGTGGAGAGGAAGAGGCGTATTAATCATCTTCATCACTTTTAACAGAAACACACATACAGACACACAAAACTCCTTGAAACACACAGACACACATCGGACTGAAGATCAGCAGCTTCCATCATGTCGGAGGAGAACTCGGATCCCGAGCAGTAAGTCGACTCTCAGACTCGATCACACAACCGTCCGGCAGAGGAACAGAATCTCAGAACCTGATTCATTCAAATTCAAAAGTTTAATTCTGAATGTTGAAGTAAAACTCACATTTACTGGAATCTTGTCTAGGATAAGTTATCAGGAACATGAATTAGTATTTAAACTGGATTTAACTTGAGCTGTTTGGTTCCTTGAAGGAAAGTTAACAAATTCCAAACATCGTAAATTCAGTTTGCAACAGCTGCCAAACTTTAGAACCATTTAAAAAATACTGTTGAACCAATAAGCTAATTCTTCATAAGAAGATGCTTAAATTATAAAACATCATTTGCAAATAACTTGATAGCTAGCTAGCCCAGCGGACGCTAACTGTTCGGGCAACTATCGAAGCATTTAGGCAGCTGCGTAATGTTGTCGTTATAAATGATTAACGATATTTGTGTCTTATCGTCTAAAGTATTCTTTTTTTTTTATCGCTGAGTCGCTGATTCTTTTCAAAAAGCTTTACGAACACATTTTTGGGGTAAATGTATAAAGTACAACAATATTTTCTTGCTAAGACTCTGGAGCTTGATCGGGTAGTACACGGTGTGTGTGTGTGTGTGTGTGTGTGTGTGTGTGTTCATGTCGACCAGTGAGGCTGGCGGTCAGCTGGACTACTCGCCGGTGTCCTGGCGGGAGTATTTTGACCAGATGGAGGACGTGAGCGTGGGACCGGCCGACAGCAGGGACGTCTTCAGGATCTATAAAGCAGGAAGTGATGGCCCCCTGCTGGTCCTGCTGCACGGGGGGGGACACTCGGCTCTGTCCTGGGCCGTGTTCACCGTGAGTATCTGACCGCTGCACCGACTGATGGAGGCTCCGCCCTGAGGCTCAGCATCATGACCTGTGTGGTTGTGTGTTGCAGACGGCCATCGCCAGCAGAGTGACCTGCAGGGTGCTGGCCATGGACCTCAGGGGTCACGGTGAGGAAACGTCTCTTATCATGTTTGACTCAAGAACTCTAAAGGTGTCGTTTCATTAACCAGTTCAAAAATCTGATTAATATGGAACCAGTCGAGAATGGTCTCACATGTCTCATTTGATCATCAAGTGAATCTGTGAGTCTGGTTCCAGTGGTTCCAGTTCTCTCCTGGTTCTGGTCTTTCAGCTGTTTCCTCGTTGTTGACAAAGGTTCACTCTGTGGGGGGGTGTGGTTTGTTCAGGTGCGTCCCTGGTGAACCAATCAGACGACTTCACCACTCAAACTATGTCCTGGTAACTATTCTTCTTCCATCAATCTCAGCTTCACGACCATTCCTACTGTTGTTATCACTTTGTGCTCCGCCCCCTTAGCGATGTAGCCAACGTGATACGAGCCTGCTACAGCGAGACTCCTCCCCCTATCGTCCTGATTGGTCACGGTGTTGGGGGGGCGATTGCGGTGCATGCAGCCAGCAACATGCTGATACCATGCACTGTGGGTCTGGTGGCCATCGACGTGGTGGAAGGTAAAGAGACATCTTACTGTTATTTGGATATTAACATGTTATGAGTGTTCTCAGTGACTCTTGGGCTCCCCCTGCAGGCAGCGCCATGGAAGCACTCCACAGCATACAGAAGTTCCTGAGAGAAAGACCCAAGTCCTTCAAGTCCATGGACCACGCTATCGAGTGGAGGTGAGAGTTCAAGGCCCCAGAAGACTCCAGAAGAACTCAGAACTAGTTCTGCAGACCTGATGTCACACCCCATTGGAAATCATGTTTACAACAGTGTGATGACCAAAGTGCTGCTGACTCTACTTTCAGTGTGAAGAGCGGACAGATCCGGAACCTGGAATCGGCCCGAGTCTCGATGGTTGGTCAGATCAAAAGGTAAAAGTAGATTCAGATAATAATTCTTAAAAAGCAGCAGATTCATTGTGTCGTGATGCGTTCAGGTGAAGAGCTGAGTTGTAGGTCATCAGTGTTTCAGAAGCAGTCTGAGCCCAATGGACAGTCACTGAAGTCACACCTCTAAATGTCCTGGGTGGACGACTGGCTCAATCCAATCGGATCACGGGTGTTCTGTCGGATCCACGTGAGAAGATCGGAAACAGCGTTGAACAGTTCCTCTGCTAGGGTTTCCATCTGCTGCTTGAAGAGACTTAGACCCGCCCCCTTCCCTCTGATGATCTCCTCCTGTTCTCTGATGATCTCCTCATGTTCTCTGATGATCTCCTCATCTTCTCTGATGATCTCCTCCTGTTCTCTGATGATCTCCTCATGTTCTCTGATGATCTCCTCATGTTCTCTGATGATCTCCTCCTGTTCTCTGATGATCTCCTCATGTTCTCTGATGATCTCCTCCTGTTCTCTGATGATCTCCTCCTGTTCTGATGATCTCCTCATGTTCTCTGATGATCTCCTCCTGTTCTCTGATGATCTCCTCATGTTCTCTGATGTTCTCTGATGATCTCCTCCTGTTCTCTGATGATCTCCTCATGTTCTCTGATGATCTCCTCATGTTCTCTGATGATCTCCTCCTGTTCTCTGATGATCTCCTCCTGTTCTGATGATCTCCTCATGTTCTCTGATGATCTCCTCCTGATCTCTGAAGATCTCCTCCTGTTCTCTGATGATCTCCTCATGTTCTCTGATGATCTCCTCCTGTTCTCTGATGATCTCCTCCTGTTCTCTGATGATCTCCTCCTGTTCTCTGATGATCTCCTCCTGTTCTCTGATGATCTCTGATGATCTCCTCCTGTTCTCTGATGATCTCTGATGATCTCCTCTTGATCTCTGATGATCTCCTCCTGTTCTCTGATGATCTCCTCATGTTCTCTGATGATCTCTGATGATCTCCTCTTGATCTCTGATGATCTCCTCCTGTTCTCTGATGATCTCCTCCTGTTCTCTGATGATCTCCTCATGTTCTCTGATGATCTCCTCCTGTTCTCTGATGATCTCTGATGATCTCCTCCTGTTCTCTGATGATCTCCTCTTGATCTCTGATGATCTCCTCATGTTCTCTGATGATCTCCTCATGTTCTCTGATGTTCTCTGATGATCTCCTCACGTTCTCTGATGATCTCCTCTTGATCTCTGATGATCTCCTCATGTTCTCTGATGATCTCCTCATGTTCTCTGATGATCTCCTCATGTTCTCTGATGATCTCCTCCTGTTCTCTGATGATCTCCTCCTGTTCTCTGATGTTCTCCTCCTGTTCTCCTCCTGTTCTCTGATGATCTCCTCATGTTCTCTGATGTTCTCCTCCTGTTCTCTGATGATCTCCTCATGTTCTCTGATGATCTCCTCCTGTTCTCTGATGTTCTCTGATGATCTCCTCCTGTTCTCTGATGATCTCCTCCTGTTCTCTGATGATCTCCTCCTGTTCTCTGATGATCTCCTCCTGTTCTCTGATGATCTCCTCCTGTTCTCCTCCTGTTCTCTGATGATCTCCTCCTGTTCTCTGATGATCTCCTCATGTTCTCTGATGATCTCCTCATGTTCTCTGATGATCTCCTCATGTTCTCTGATGATCTCCTCATGTTCTCTGATGATCTCCTCCTGTTCTCTGATGTTCTCTGATGATCTCCTCCTGTTCTCTGATGATCTCCTCATGTTCTCTGATGATCTCCTCCTGTTCTCTGATGATCTCCTCATGTTCTCTGATGATCTCCTCCTGTTCTCTGATGATCTCCTCCTGTTCTCTGATGTTCTCTGATGATCTCCTCCTGTTCTCTGATGACCTCCTCCTGTTCTCTGATGTTCTCTGATGATCTCCTCCTGTTCTCTGATGATCTCCTCCTGTTCTCTGATGATCTCCTCATGTTCTCTGATGATCGCCTCCTGTTCTCTGATGATCTCCTCCTGTTCTCTGATGTTCTCTGATGATCTCCTCCTGTTCTCTGATGTTCTCTGATGATCTCCTCCTGTTCTCTGATGATCTCCTCCTGTTCTCTGATGTTCTCTGATGATCTCCTCCTGTTCTCTGATGATCTCTGATGATCTCCTCCTGTTCTCTGATGTTCTCTGATGATCTCTGATGATCTCCTCCTGTTCTCTGATGATCTCCTCATGTTCTCTGATGATCTCCTCCTGTTCTCTCTGGTAGATGTGAGGTGGAGCCGGCCGGCCCGGTGACTGACGAGCTCGTCCAGCCCAACGAGGAGTTCTCCGATCAAAGCTTCGTAAATGACCGAGACCAGACTGCGTCGGGGGGGAGCCTCGGGGGAGAGCAGGTCCGAACACATCACCTCACCGGACCTCACGGTTCTGGTGCTTCACGTGTTGCTTGGTGGCAGCACAGACACCAGCCCAGATCTTCATTTGAGTCTCCTGTATCTGAGACGTGTGATTATTAAGATCATAACGGACTCTTCTGTTTGTGCACATGCCAGAGTGAGTACAGGTGGCGTATAGATCTGTCCAAGTCAGAGAAGTACTGGGACGGCTGGTTCAGAGGAACCTCAAACCTCTTCCTGACCTGCAACCTGCCCAAACTCCTGCTACTGGCAGGTAGGACCTTCAGACCTCTGTTCTTCAGCTTCTATAACAAAGACTCCTGGGTGAAGGTGTCAAACTGCTTCTCTCACCAGGAATCGACCGACTGGACAGAGACCTGACCATCGGCCAGATGCAGGGTGAGACCTGGACACCACACCGGCAGCTTTTAGTTTCAGTAAAACGTTTACAGACTTCAGATGTTACCTGATCGTTTCAGATCTTCAGATAGCTCTGAGGACCAGAAGGTTCTGGACCTCGGTTCTTGGGACTGTCAGTAGCTTGGGACTGTCAGTAGCTTGGGACTGTCAGTAGCTTGGCAGGGTCACTTTCTTAGTTGTTCATCATCATGTACCTTTTACATGATTCTGAGGACGTCTGTACAGAGACCAGGCGCCAGACGGGCTGATGGGAAATGTAGTGTTAGAGAAAGAAAGAGTAGAAAAAACTGTGATTCTGATTTAAACTGAGATTCTGTTCATTCTACAACCACACTGAGGGAAAAGGTGAAGGACACACACAAACACACACAAACACATACAAACACACACAAACATACACACTCACACAAACACACATACTCACACACACTCACACACACACACACACACACTCACACTCACACACTCACACACAAACACACATACTCACACACTCACACACACACAAACACACACTCACACACACTCACACACACACAAACACACACTCACACACACTCACACACTCACACACACACACACACTCACACACTCACACACACACACACACACACACACACTCACACACTCACACACACACAAACACACACTCACACACACTCACACACACCTTGAGGCGGGGTTCCTCTCCAGAGGCAGCTGCTCCTGTCAGTCAACACTCTGGAAGTGACAGCCCAGAGAGTGAGACAGACGCTCACCTGTCTCACTCTCTGTCTCCAGGTCAATTCATGATGCAGGTGCTGCCCCCCTGTGGCCACGCAGTGCAAGAAGACAAACCAGACAAAGTAAGAATCGATTTGTTTCTTAAATATTAAAAATTCAGCATCTGTCATCGTCTAACAAAATAATTTAGATTTTTTCTTACGGGTTAAAAACGTGTTTGTTTCATCACTAAAACACTTTTAATAAATTAATACCTCAGAACTAAAACCAGCACTGAAATGATTCTGTTATTAATCCTGAGTCTGTTTGTGAAGCTTCAAACGATTAAAAACATCAGCATCCACATGTTCAACCACTCAGAGCACATCTGGATTCACCGCTGATTAAATCCACAGTTCTCTCCTCACAGATGTTCTAGTGAGTTATGTCCTCAGACTTTATGGATTTATTAACAGACGTGTGTTTAAACGACTTCAGGGTCCCGTGTGTGAGGAGCAGCTTCTCCTACGATGACTCCTCACGTGGTTTCATGTTCAGATCGCATTTCAGAATGAATCGTGGATCTTGATGAAAACAATCAGACGTTATTAGAGTGATATTTATGAGTGTGTAGTTTGGTGCAGGTTGAATTTCAGAGTTTCCTGTACTAACCTGAGTTGTGTGGTCGTGTGAAGGTGGCGAACGCCGTGGCCGCTTTCCTGTTGAGACACAAGTTTGCTGAAGCCAGAAGAGAAACCAGGAGGTGAAACATCACTTCCTGTTTCAGCCGCCTCATTTTGATTCTTCCATCAAGTTACAGAATTTAAAGCCTCAAAGTTTTTAACAAATGTTTCATCAGAAAACTTTTGTGTCCGCAGCTCGACCTCGGACTCGATGAGGTCTGAAGGTGAGACGTCGTTTAAAAATCCACTAAAGGGACAAAAAGTCCAACGTGAATCTTTTCAGATTTGGTTTTTGATGCTGAACTTTCTAACATCTCAGGTTTTTCTTTCAGATCAGAAATAAGAAACGATTCAGAGACGACTTCCACGTTTTGTCTGAGGAGCAACATGAACTTCTTTATTCCTTCTTCAACTGGAGTCAGTTTCTGCTAAAGTCTCAAACTGAATCTAATGGATGAATAGTTTTCAATTAATAAGCTGTTCAGTTTCTGTTCTTTCACTAGTCAGAGTCAATTCCACATATAAGTACACACTCACAAATTATTTACGTCTTTGAATGTTTTCATTTGTTCAGTTGAAAAGTACCAGGTGCTGATTTTGAATGTATTGGTTTGTAGTCATTTCTAAGAATAACTTGAGAATTCACTGTTTTTATTTTCAAATGAAACAAAACACCAGACTGGAATAAAAACAAAACCTTGCAATAAAACTTTATTTAAATTCTTTACTGAATCAGAACACGTGCATCAACTGAAACACAGAAACAACATGGCGTATTTACACGCGTGTACGTAGGTGTGTGTAGTTTTAGTTTGCGTGCACAGGACAATCGCACAAACTGACATTTTGAAAACAATGTGTATCGTAGAAACGCAGCCGATCGTCTCCCTGGATCCGATCCTCGGATTTCCCTTCATTCAAACTGAAATATTCAAACTGATAATGCTTCTGTCGTCAGATGAAAAATATAGTGTGTGTGTGTGTGGGGGGGGGGGAGGTATTACAAGTTACAAAGATACAACACAAGAAAAAAATAAACATCACGTGTGAAACCAAATCAGCGAAGATGAGAAGAATGAAGAGAGGAGGACGGGGGGAGTAGAAAAGAGAAGAGACTTTAAGAACCTTCCAGAGAAACAGGATTAAAGTGCTTCAACTAAAGAGGCCGAGCAACCAATCAAAACACAGCATTCGGGGGAAGCAGCCAATTGGCAAGCAGAGATAAGGAGCAGGGAGGAGTCAGACGTCATGACTGACAGCGACGCGAGGTCCCGGTTTCAAAACACTTCGTCAGTTTCACGTTAACGTTGAAGAAGCTGATGTTCAAAAATGTAACTAATAAAAAGTTGACTTGAAAATAAAACCGTTAATATCTGATGATTATAAGATCTATAACTCAAACTTACATTAACTATTAACTAACGTATCGCAATCAGGACAAATTATTACGAGATCTCTAGATCACATAATCACATCTGTTCTTATTTTGCAAATATTCCCGTCGCAGAACTGGTTTGATTTCAGATTACTGTCTCATAATACAACAGTTTAACTAAATTACATATTCAATCGTTCATATCGTGTCATCAGGATAATTATGACTCTGAAAACTAACGGTAACCAGTCACCATTTTAATTACATGCTGTGTGCAGGATTTAGTGACATCTAGTGGTGCTGCTGCAGATTGCAACTAACCGAATACCGCTCAGCCTTCACTTCCAAGCGTGAACCCCATATAAATTTGGGGGGGAAGTTTGATCTCGAGCACAAACGGGACCAGGACGTCGCTGCAGCTTCAGTCGCTTCCAACAGAACCGACAGATTTAAAGAAGAATCGACTTCAGCTCGACTGAGATCACAAAGAAATAAAGTGAACAACATGATACTCGACTAAATTCAACGAAAATAACGTTTACAACACAAAAGGATTTTAATTCAAACAATTTACACTAAAACTCGGCCAAGAAAACAAAACCAGCATCTTGGTTTATTTTACAGGAAATGATCTAACGTGTCATCGCAGCTCGAAGCCGCTGGAGTTCGTAGAACAAGTCGTGAAACAGCAAACGTGAAGAAGAGAAGAAGAAGAACCTTGAAGAGTCGGTCGCAGGAATCGAACTCGTGGTTGAACTGGAAACATCAAATATTTAGATTTGTTTTAGTGTCGGAACTAAAACTGAAGATTAACGATTAAACCAATTTGATTTGTGTCAGATACATAAACACACAGTTAAATGGTAAGAGCAACAACTTGCTGTAAATCTTATTTATGGTTTCTTTCTTTTGAAACTAATATTTTTTAATAACTTGCTTCAAACTGTTATTCTTATTTTTTCTGTCACGTTTTCTTTCATTTCAATTTGTGGAACCAACTTCAAAAAGGTGATTAAATCAGTGGTTGTTCAGTTCACCACCACGATCCGTTTTCATCGTAGACGCTCAGATGCTAACGGACAAACTTAGAGTTTAGATTCGTATGGTCCATTGCATTGTGGGTAAATGTACAGCTACATAAATAAACAAGGAAATGTGCCGATCGACTCTCAATCACATCGAGTCGTCCGACGGGAGCGAATCAGTTTGTTACAAAAATAAACGTCTGGTATCAAAATAGACGACAATCTTTATCTTAGTCTCGGGAAGCTCACATCGCGAACAACCACAGCTCCACACAGAACCAGCAGCGCCCCCGTGTGGCAGAGTGAACTTGTGGAATATACATTTAATATTTACATGTTTGGCTTTGAGCTGACGAACTTTCTCCTGTCGACAGCTCTGCATCGGGGTTCGACTCTGGAACCAGGGAACGTGAATTCACCGCGGGGGGGGGGGGGGTGTAACCTCAGGAGATTTGAATTCCAGCGAACAGAGAGTGGATCCGTGATTGATTGTCGGGTTGAGGGTGAATCGTTTTTGAGAAGGCAGCGTTCTGCCGCGGTGACGGACACGTGTGGTCCAGAGGACGCACGGATCGATGGACATGGAAACAGGACCAAGCAACACTGTGGACGGGGATCGAACGCGACACTTCCTGAACATCATCACCACAGGTGACACGACGTTTACACAAATACACAAACGATCAGTCGCTGGATTCTGACACGTTTGTTATCTGAGGCCGAATGATTCAATTTGAGCAGAACTTTAAATGTAATGAAAACACACTTATTCGTAGAAGACGCGCACAAAGTAACAAAATAACGTTTTTATCGTCGTAGACTTTGACAAAGACTCATCACATTAAAACTGTTAATAAGTATCTTCAGCCGGATGCACCGTGGTGACGATCAACACGTCCTCAACGTTCGAGTGAAACCGATGAGACGTGTCCCCGTGTCCCGGATGGTGGTGGATCAGACAAACCAGGAGGATCCAGGGTCCACAGATCTCCATCATGTGACGTCTCAGCACCGACTACTTGACACACGTTTAAAAACCCTTCACTTCCAGAACAAAGTGTTCAAATCGTCTCGTTCGATTCCTCGTTTGCTTCTTCTACAAACTGCGTGAACCAGGTGAAGGTGGGTTGGTCTGAGACTCAGGCCCCAAACTGAGTTCTGTCCCAGTCTGACCCGGTCCATGTGGAGTTCCATTACACCTACGGTAAGTCCAACCACTCCAAGAGTCCAGGAGGAGACAAATAAAACAAATCAAACCAAGTCCAGGTTCTGAACCCAGGTTCTGAACCCAGGTTCTGAACCCAGGTTCTGGTGAGGCGCGAGTCCAACAAGTTTAGTTCAACAACGTTTTGTCCAAAGAGGAACAAAACCCAGTCAAACCATCGTGCTGCTTCTTGGTTTAGCTTCCAAACCAGAACCAGGTCCTGGACCAGGGTCAGGTCCCGTCTGGTCGACTGAGGTCCACAGTCGGAACCTGATTGGAGGTTTTATCAGGTTCTGGTTTGGTTCTGTCGAGCTCAGGATTTGTTCCCCAGCTGAGAGTGCTCCATAGACCCCTCCTCGTCCGAGAGACCGGTCTCCACCGCGATGACCAGGGAGGCCACTGAGGCGCTGCTCGCCATTGGCTGATGCTCACCTGTAAGGGGGGGGGGGGGGTTAGACTGAAGACTGATGGAGTGTGGATGTGCCTGTGATGTCACATGACGTAGATCACAGACATGTTCACATGATGAAGTCGTGATGACTCATTAATCAATCTGGTGATTTCATCGTTTTCATTAATCAGTCAGTTTGAGGAGATACAGAGAAACCACAGGGAACAAGGTGAGTGTGTGTGTGTCTGTGTGTGTGTGTGTGTCTGTCTGTCTGTGTGTGTGTGTCTGTCTGTGTGTTACCTGTGTGTGTGTCTGTGTGTGTTACCTGTGTGTGTGTGTTACCTGTGTGTGTGTGTGTCTGTGTGTGTTACCTGTGTGTGTCTGTGTGTGTGTTACCTGTGTGTGTGTGTGTGTTACCTGTGTCTGTCTGTGTGTGTGTTACGTGTGTGTGTGTGCGTGTGTGTCTGTGAACTGTCTGTGTGTGTTACCTGTGTGTGTTACCTGTGTGTGTTACCTGTGTGTGTGTCGGTGGTGGCCGTCACAGGGCTGTCCCTCAGGGAGTCGGGGTCCTGGTAGTCCTGTGGGAGTCCGACCCGTCTCACACCCGGGTCCAGCACCACGGAGGAGCCGCCCTCGCTCAGCGTGCCGTCACTGGACGCCCCGGACACCACGGCCTCCAGAGCCAGGGCCCCGACTCCGCCTGCTCCACCCACACCGCCCCCCCCGGCGCCGCCGGCGCCGCCGAGGACCAGGTCGTAGTCCAGCGGGAGGTCGTCCAGACAGTCTGCGTTGAGCTGCAGCGGAGGAGACGACAGGTTAGAAGGACACAGGACAGCAGGGACATGGGCCATTAGCTCCGCCCCCTGGCCATGACTCATCTGACTCACAGCGATGCCCAGGGCCTTCAGGATGTTCATCTTGCACATGGGACAGGTGCGGTGGTCCAGCAGCCACGGGTCCACGCAGCTCTTATGGAACAGATGTCTGTGCAGAGAGAAGCAGCAGAGTGAGGAACATGTCACACCATCTAGAGGAGCCTCTGTGGTCCAGGTCCTGAAGCTCACCTGCAGGGCAGCACCCGCACCACGTCGTTGGGCCTGTAGCCCTCGATGCACACGGCACAGTTGTCGAAGTCGGGCTCCGTCTCCTCGTCGCCTCTCCTGATGCTGCGGACCTGCAGCTTGCTGATGGCCTTCTTAGCTGCATCTCCGAGACGCCGCTGGAGCAGGAGGTGGAGACCACAGCGATGAGACAACTGTGTGTGTGTGTGTGTCTGTGTGTGTGTGTGTGTGTGTCTGTGTGTACCTGGTTCCTGTCCCGGGCGTTGGCGTATCTGAACCTCTGGATGTAGTAGAAGACGAGCCAGGCGAGCGAGATGATCATCAGCACGATGAAGGAGATGGAGACAAACACCACCGACGTCCTGCTCACGTACTTCTGCAGGTTCCTGGTCCCGATGGAGATGGTCATGGTGACCGTCACGTTGTGCTCCAGCAGCAGAGCCACCTCGCGACCTTTGGGCTCCGGGATCATGATGGCGACGACCTCGCCGGTTCCTGAGGAGAGACCAACACAGACCAGATGTTACCCATCCTGTTGATGGTGACCGCTCAGACTGACTTCCTGACCACTAGGGGGTCCCTGACCACAGGTTGGAAACCACACTGCAAACTCCACCCCCCCTGTGGGTCTGGACCAGGTGTGTGTGTGGGTCCAGCTGTGGAAGAGGTGGGTGTGGACCAGGTATGTGGGTGGGACTAGGTGTGTGTCTGGACCAGGTGTGGGGGTCTGGACGAGGTGGTTGTGGACCAGGTGTGGGGGTCTGGACCAGGTGGTTGAGGACCAGGTGTGTGTGGGTCCAGCTGTGGACCAGGTGATTGTGGACTAGGTGTGTGGGGACCAGGTGTGTGTGGGTCTGGACCAGTTGTGTGGGGGTCTGGACCAGGTGGTTGAGGACCAGGTGTGGGTGGGACCACGTGGCCCGGTGGACCTACCTGGATGCGGCATGGTGATGGTGTCGTTGAGGTTGGCGGAGCCCACGTTGAAGATGACCACGGCGGACGCGTTGTGCGCGGCCGCGTTCCGGATCTTGTCCTTGTAGGTGCAGTTCCCCCGGGCGATGAGCGCGATCCAGGCCGCGGGCTGCCCGGGCTGCGCGGGCCCGGGGAACCGGGGGCTGGTGAAGCGGGTGTTGGGGTCGCAGGCCTGGCGGTCGTGCGGCGCCGCGGGCAGGACCACCGCCCCCTTGGCGTCCCTCTTGGGGGAGTGCTCCCCGTAGCGGCCGCACTCCGTCCGGTCGGTGCGGAGCTCGGACGTGGCCGGGTCCACGTAGGTGATGTTCACGAAGGCGGTGTACCACTCCTCCCGCTCGGCCACGGTGAAGTCCAGGCACAGGAGGTGCACGAAGCAGAAGGACAGCAGCCAGGTGGACAGGGCCAGGCTGCGGCAGGCCGCCACCAGGCCGCCCGGCGCCATGCTGCGGCTCCCGGCTCGGAACCAGCGGGTCGACGGGTCGCCTTCTACTCCGCCATGCGAGCCACCGGGCCCGGGACCTGAACCTGAGCGGCTCCGCTTCTCCTGTGGTTTATTCGTTGGGTTTCTCGGTGTTTTCCGCCTCCATCCGTCACCGAGAGCGAAGCCCAGCAGCCCGGGAGATCCGCCGCGGAGCCCCGGGGACCAGGCGGCCTCGGCGGGCAGAGGAGAAGCGGCGGCCGGGGGGTTCTCCTCCGGGGAACGTGCGGAGTGTTCACGGTTTAACGGAGGCGACGAACCGGAGCCGCTTTGTTGTGACTGGGCCCGAGAACCAGGACCCGACTTCCGGTGGATCCTCTTCAAAATAAAACCCGGTTCTCGCCACATCCTGACGTTCTAATAATAACTATCCTAAAACTAATAATAACAATTCTAATAGCTTTTATATCGAACTTTTCAAAACACAGTTACAAGATGCTTTAAGTTAGAAAGGAAAAGTGTAAACATAAACATTCTGAGAAGAGTAAAAACAAGACAAAATAATAAAAACTACAAAACTATATTTCACTAGGAGGAAGCCCACCTATATCCAAGAGAGATTGTTATACAACTGATATCATTTAATTTCGTTTTATTCCCAAAACGTGTCTGTAAGATCACAGTGATCCTGAACTTATAACCTCCGGCCACTGGGTGTCGCTGGCGTGAAATACTTAAAACATTAGATTCTCAGTGGTTTGTCACTTGTAAGTTTTTCTATTATATCGGTTACATTATGAATAAAATAAAAAACTGTTTGAGCTGTTAAATTAAAATAACGGATAATTTATAATGTGAATGACCATTATCTTATTGTGAAGGGAAAAACCTTTCATTTCCGTTACCTAGTATGTCGGAGCTTTGAGTGTAATGATCTGAGGCAGCGCCCCCAAGCGGCCCGGAAGTAACACTGCTGTTAATCAACATAATCACGCTGCTCTATGAATAGTTTATTTAGTTTACATAAGTTTAATTATAGAAAAAATGTATATTCCATCACAAGTTATGAATGACATGACATTAAACTAAAATTACCAAAAAATAATGAAATTAATAAACTATACAGAAAATATTGATCATTTCTGACATTATTTCTATTATATCATCATTTATCGCTTTTATAAATAATTTTTCAAAACAATTAAAAAATTTCCAAGAAAGATATAAACATCTGATCTTTATATATGAGAAAAGAATATTGATAAAATAAAGAAAATACAAAGAATATATTAAAATGTTTCTTGATCAACAGTTTCTGATGAATCAGTGACTCACTGCTCTACTTCTGTGACATGTTCCTCTAAATACTTCATGTGAACAAGGCTTCATATTTTATGAACCTCGTTTTAAATATTAAATATGTTTTATTCCCTCGCTGGTTTTCAATTAGTGTATTTTTTCTGTAACGTCTCTGTAACAAGATTCATTAAATATGTGTTTGCAGCTTTCAAGCAAAATAAAAAGTCAGATGATGAAGAGGAGGAAACGTGTCACGTGCATAAAAAGAACATTCATATAGAACACAGAACTGACTTTACAAAGTAAAAGCCTTTGCACAGGAAGTGGATTTGTCAGGGGGCGGAGCCATAGCTGCCGTCAGGAGGTCGGTGCAGTTTGTGGAAAGTGAGGAGATGAACGTCTGAGGAGAAGGTCCTGCTGCCGACGTTCTTCAGCACGTTGTCCATCCTGCAGCCGTCCCCACACACACAGACACACACAGACACACACACACATACACAGACACACACACACACACACTACTTGGATTTTATTTGTTTGGTTTAGTCCCATCTGCTGACATGAAGGAGCATTTATGGCGATACTGCAGCCAGCCACCAGGGGGCGGCCCACCTTTATTTACAGTCTGGACAACAGTAGCACGAGGCTGAGGATGAGCCACAAGACGAGGAGATGGGAGGTCACCAGGAGAAACGCCACCGGATACATGTGACGTCTCGGGGCCTCGGGGGCCAAACAGAGCGGGGGCCAGGGGCCCCGCTGACCAGAGGGATCTGACCCTGGATCTGACCCTGACACGATGAACCCTGACCGGGCATAGCAGCCGAGCATCTGTCCCCAGGACAGACGAGACCTGGAGGACGAGCAGGGAGCGAGTGCATGTCCGGAGGAAAGAGAGAGAAGAAGACGGAGAGCAAGAAAGGAAAGAAAAAAGAGAATTAAAGACGGAAACAGAAGGAACGTACAAGGAGGAAGAGAAGGAAGGAACTAGAGAAAGTGAAGGAGACGAGGTGGCGGAAGAGGATGTTGTGAAAACACACACACATACACAGACACACACAGACACACACACCTCCTCATGCAGTCCAGTGCAGTGTTGAAGTGCGCCTCACTGAGTGTGTGTCGTTCTCTCAGTAACACACATTGTTCCAGAGTCACTGACATGGCCGTGCGGTCTGTAGCTCTCTTACAGCTCGTCAGGCGAACACCTCTCACCGAACGACACACCTGCACAGACACACACAGAATCACTGACAGTCTGCACATCCTGTTCTGGATCTCCACCAGGGGGCGATGAAGATGCTCTGTCGTCCATCTTCATGTTTCAGATTCTCACCGAAGCAGCGATCCACAGAACCTCCACGTTCTCCTTCCTCCTGTCGATGCTTCGGTCCAGAGACGACAACAAGTCGGACAGAGACTCGACCGCAGCTGAGAGAGAGAGAGAGGTCAGGTGGGTCAGGTGGGCCAGGTGGGTCAGGGGGGCCAGGTGGGTCAGGTGGGTCAGGGGGGTCAGGTGGGTCAGGTGGGTCAGGGGGGTCAGGTGGGTCAGGTGGGTCAGGTGGGCCAGGGGGGCCAGGTGGGTCAGGTGGGCCAGGTGGGCCAGGTGGGTCAGGTGGGTCAGGTGGGTCAGGTGGGCCAGGTGGGCCAGGTGGGTCAGGTGGGTCAGGTGGGTCAGGTGGGCCAGGTGGGCCAGGTGGGTCAGGTGGGTCAGGTGGGTTAGGTGGGCCAGGTGGGCCAGGTGGGTCAGGTGGGCCGCCGGCTTTGAAGGGGTTGGATTCAGATTGAATGGATATTACTATGAATGAGTTTCTGATGAATGGTGATGAGCTGGTCCATGTGGGCGGAGCTAAAGGACAGTCGTACCCATGTGAGGCAGCTGGTCTCTCAGTGATTCACAGTAAAGTCTCAGACGCTCACAGTTCTGCTGATTCACTGTGTCCTGCAGCGAGCTGTCCCCAAACCTGACCACACAGAGACACACACAGACACACAGAGACACACACACACACACAGAGACACACACACACACACAGAGACACACACACAGAGACACACACACACACAGAGACATAGAGACACACAGACATAGAGACACACACACAGAGACACACAGAGAAACACACACACACACACACACAGAGACACACAGAGACACAGAGACACACACACACTTTAAATATTCCTGAAACAAACTGCTTTGTTCAAATGGTTTGATTGTGTTGTGTTGTGTTGTGTGTTGTGTGTGTGTGTGTGTGTGTGTGTGTCACCTCTCAGCCACACTCGGCCTCTGGTTGATTCCGATGTTGAACAGAACCGGATGGACCCGGATCAAACCCCCCTCTTTTAGTTCCCGTGGCAACAGGGTGAACATCTCCGGGGTCAACTGGACCTCGACGACAAAACTGCCCCTGGTTGAAGGACACGCCCCCTGTTAGCGTGTGTGTTTGTGTGTGTGTCTGTGTGTGTGTGTGTGTGTCTTCCCACCATGTTCCGCTGAGTGTTGGTAGCAGGTCGTCCGGTTGCTCCGTGGTCGCCTCGGTGACGGTGAACGCCACTTGGCTCAGATCGGACACGCCCACTTCCATGTCCTCCAGCATCCCCAGCTCGTCACCTGACCTCACACAGGGGCAGCAGGTTAGTGTGTGTGTGTCTGTGTGTGTGTGTGTGTGTGTGTGTGTGTGTGTGTGTACCACAGGTGCTGAGCAGACTTTCAAACTGGGCCAGGACTCCCACCAGGTGGAGCTGCCTCAGGAAGTCGGGATCTTCCAGTCCGACGTTCAGCTTCGTGGTGAAACCACACACGAGCGCAGAGAGCTGGAGAGTGAGGAGAGAGACACCTGTCAATCAAACAGGTTTCTGACTGTGAGCCTCAGAGCAGGGCTGCACCTTTAACCACACCCACTGTGTGATGTCACAGCACTACAGGTGAAACTCAACCAACAGGAGACGGATGCAAAGACACTTTAACTTTCCTGGCAGTTCATTTGTTTTCCACCAGGGGGCAGAAGACCGTGACATGTCATGTTGTGTTTGTATCCACACGTTAAATCCAACTTCGTATTCTCCCAGTACCAAACCCAAACCAGCAGCTCAAACAGAACCGGACCCAGTGATAAAAACACATCTTACATTAATCTTTAATAATAGTTATTCTCATCACGCGGCTCACCGCCTGGCTGAAGACGGCGTGGCGTCTCTGGACGATCCGTGCGGGCCCCTGGTCCACAGTCGGGGCCACCGCCCCCTGCAGGACCACAAGGGTCATGGCAGCCTGCGCCTTCGCCACAGCCTCGCGCACACAATCCCTGAGAGTGACCACCAGAGGGAGCAGCTGCTCCTGCCAGGAGGACGCAGAGGAGGAGGAGGAGGAGGAGGAGGAGGAGGAGGAGGAGGCTGGAGGAGGAGGACAGCTTCATCACTACGTGAAAGCTTTGAAGGAAGTTGTTTTTAAAGTGACCGATGATGTTGTGTTGACGTCTCACCGCTGCTGTGAGCGTTGGTCGGTGACTCCTGCTGCTCTGCTGAGGTCACCTCCAGGGGGCGCTGCTCCCCCCCCTGCAGCCGGGCGACCATGGTGATGATGCAGTTCAGGCTCATGGCGACGTTCACCCACGCCCTGTCCTACAGACACACACACACACACACACACACACACACACACACACATAACAACTGCATCAGGATCGATCTGACTAAATGGAGATACGTTTTTACAAACACACAACTTGCCCACTCCTCCTCCTCCTCTTCGTACGCCGCGTCCCGTCGGAGGTCGTCCTGTTGACCACTGGAAGACGGCCCCTCCTGATTGGCTGAGTGTCCACAGAGCAGCCCGTTGCTCTGGACATGGCGGCTGCAGGTGAGCTGCTTGTGAATCGCAGACAGAGCGCTCTTCACCAGCTCGTGTTTGAGAGCGTGGACAAACTGCTCCGTCTGAACGAAGACGAAGATGAAGATTAAAAACAGCTCGCTCACTTCCTGTCACCTGATGTTCCTCACCTGGTGACGGAGGCCGTCCAGCACCGGCTGCAGTCGAGCGGCGTTCAGCTCCAGAGCGACGGCGAGCAGCTCCTCAGCGCAGCCGAAGACCAGAGGCTGGAGCCGGGCCACGCTGCTCAGCAGCTCCCTGGCTCTGGAGCTCTCGTCCTGAGAGCAGGACACGGAGCTGCAGAGACAAGTCGAGGACTCACACTCCTGAAGAGTAACCGAGTACTTTTACTCAAGTACGATGAGCTGGACTAGTGGTTAGAAAGAGGGACATCCGACTGGAAGGTCGATGGTTTGAGGCCACGGACTGGCAATCATACCTGGACCGGAGGACGGGCCAGACCTGGATCTGTACAAGTCCAAGAGGACAGAGGGACTGTCCCTATCCCCCTGTCTCAGTGCCCCTGAGCAAGGCACCTTACTCCCCTAACATCTGCTCCCCGGCGCTTTCCATAGCTGCCGACCGCTGCGTGTGGTCACTGTGTGTGTGGTCACTGTGTGTGTTGTCACTGTGTGTGTTGTCACTGTGTGTGTGGTCACTGTGTGTGTGGTCACTGTGTGTGTTGTCACTGTGTGTTGTGTTCACACCGGTGCATGTAGAGCTGGTGGCTTCAGTTATTAAATCTGATGTTTAAATGTAAATACGACGATTAATAGAAAATCTACAGGAAACTTGGCTCCAGATTCGTGAACGGGTTTGAGTTAGTATCTCTCTATTCTCTGAATTTCAACAAGGTCAATTATATACAAATTAAATTTATTCATTTTTATTTATAAATTAAATCGTCAAGATTAATCATGTAAATTTGACTTTTAAAGATCCCAGTTAGGGGAGAAAGATTTATTATTAAAATAATATGACATCACACTAACAATCCTTTTGTTATTGTCCAGCTGCAGAATCTGATCAAATATGACTCGTGTTAATCTGCAGATCAGAATCACTTATCCAGAGAGAGCAGAGATTATAGTGATTAACAGACAGAAACAATGTGAAACGATGGAGGAGGAGGAGGGGGAGGAAGAGGGGGAGGAGGAGGGGGAGGAGAAGGACGGGGAGGATGAGGAGGAGGAGGAGAAGGAGGGGGAGGAGGAGGAGGAGGGGGAGGAGGAGGAGGAGGAGGAGAAGGAGGGGGAGGAGGAGGAGGAGGGGGAGGAAGAGGGGGAGGAGGAGGGGGAGGAGAAGGAGGGGGAGGATGAGGAGGAGGAGGAGAAGGAGGGGGAGGAGGAGGAGGAGGGGGAGGAGGAGGAGGTCGAGGAGGAGGAGGAGGAGGAGGAGGAGGAGGAGGTGGAGGAGGAGGAGGGGGAGGAGGAGGATGAGGAGGAGGAGGAGGTGGAGGAGGAGGGGGGGGGAGAAGGAGGGGGAGGATGAGGAGGAGGAGGAGGGGGAGGAGGAGGAGGAGAAGG